>NC_057803.1:513515110-513736895 GCF_018294505.1 Triticum aestivum
TCCGGAAATCGTAATACATGTGTGAATACATAGACCACAACACGTCCCTAGTGAGCCTCTAGTTGACTAGCTCGTTGATCAAAAGATAGTCATGGTTTCCTGACTATGGACATTGGATGTCATTGATAACGGGATCACATCATTAGGAGAATGATGTGATGGACAAGACCCAATCCTAAGCATAGCTCAAAGATCGTGTAGTTCGTTTGCTGTAACTTTTCTGAATGTCAAGTATCATTTCCTTAGACCATGAGATTGTGCAACTCCCGGATACCGTAGGAGTGCCTTGGGTGTGCCAAACGTCACAACGTAACTGGGTGACTATAAAGGTACATTACAGGTATCTCCGAAAGTGTCTGTTGGGTTGGCACGAATCGAGACTGGGATTTGTCACTCTGTATGACGGAGAGGTATCTCTGGGCCCACTCGGTAATGCATCATCATAATGAGCTCAATGTGATCAAGTGGTTATTCACGGGATCATGCATTACGGCACGAGTAAAGTGACTTGCCGGTAATGAGACTGAACAAGGTATTGGGATACCGACGATCGAGTCTCGGGCAAGTAACGTATCGATTGACAAAGGGAATTGTATACGGATTGATTGAATCCT
The DNA here is from genome assembly GCF_018294505.1 of Triticum aestivum. NCBI lineage: Eukaryota > Viridiplantae > Streptophyta > Magnoliopsida > Poales > Poaceae > Triticum > Triticum aestivum. Next base: position 513,515,725 of record NC_057803.1, read on the forward strand.
CGACATCGTGGTTCATCCGATGAGATCATCGTGGAGCATGTGGGAGCCAACATGGGTATCCAGATCCCGCTGTTGGTTATTGACCGGAGAGGCGTCTCGGTCATGTCTGCATGTCTCCCGAACCCGTAGGGTCTACACACTTAAGGTTCGGTGACGCTAGGGTTGTTGAGATATTAGCATACAGTAACCCAAAAGTTGTTCGGAGTCCAGGATGAGATCCCAGACGTCACGAGGAGTTCCGGAATGGTCCGGAGGTGAATATTTATATATAGGAAGTCAAGTTTCGGCCATCGGGAAAGTTTTGGGGGTAATCGGTATTGTACCAGGACCACCGGAAGGGTCCCAGGGGTCCACCGGGTGGGGCCACCTATCCCAGAGGGCCCCATGGGCTGAAGTGGGAGGGAAACCAGCCCCTAGTGGGCTGGTGCGCCCCCCTTGGGCCTCCCCCTGCACCTAGGGTTGGAAACCCTAGGGGTGGGGGCGCCACCCTTGCCTTGGGGGGCAAGCCACCCCCTTGGCCGCCCTCCCTAGGAGATTGGATCTCCTAGGTCCGGCGCCCCCCCTAGGCACCCTATATATAGTGGGGGGAGGGAGGGCAGCCGCACCCAAGCCCCTGGCCTCTCCCTCTCCCTCCCGTGACACTCCTCCGTCTCCCTACGCTTGGCGAAGCCCTGCCGAGATCACCATTGCTTCCACCACCACGCCGTCGTGCTGCTAGATCTTCATCAACCTCTCCTTCCCCCTTGCTGGATCAAGTTGGAGGAGACGTCTTCCCAACCGTACGTGCGTTGAACGCGGAGGTGATGTCCGTTCGGCACTTGGTCATCAGTGATTTGAATCACGTCAAGTACGACTCCATCAACCCCGTTCTCTTGAACGCTTCTGCGCGCGATCTACAAGGGTATGTAGATGCACTCCTCTCTCCCTCATTGCTAGATGACTCCATAGATTGATCTTGGTGATGCGTAGAAAATTTTAAAATTTTGCTACGTTCCCCAACAGAATTTGGTAAGGAAAAATTTATATAGTGTGCTGAAATTTGGTATGGAAAGTAATCCTCTGAGGGGCTTGTTCGGGGTATCTTCACCCCAACCAGTAGAGCCAAGAGATGCTCCTCAACCTACTGAACCTACTGAAAATGAAAATGCTTGCTTTGAAATTCCTTTGGGTATGGTAGAAAAACTGCTAGCTAATCCTTTTTTAGGAGATGGAACAAAACATCCTGATGAGCATCTAATATATGTGGATAAAGTTTGTGGATTATTTAAGCTTGCAGGTGTACCCGGAGATGTTGTTAAGAAGAAGGTCTTCCCTTTGTCTTTGAGGGGAGATGCATCGACATGGTATAGGCTATGTGATGATATGGAGTCTTGGAACTATAAATGATTGAAATTGGAATTTCATCAAAAGTTTTATCCTATGCATCTTGTTCATCGTGATCGCAATTATATATATAATTTTTGGCCTCGCGAGGGATAAAGCATCGCTCAAGCTTGGGGGAGGCTTAAATCAATGTTATATTCATGCCCCAATCATGAGCTCTCAAGAGAAATGATTATTCGAAATTTTTATGCTCAACTTTCTGGTAACAATCGCACCATGCTTGATACTTCTTGTGCTGGCTCTTTTATGATGAAGACTATTGAATTCAAATGGGATTTATTGGAACGAATTAAACGCAACTCCAAAGATTAGGACCTCGACAATGGTAAGGAGTCAGGTATGACACCTAGTTTTGATTGTGTTAAATCTTTTATGGATACCGATATTTTTCGTAAATTTAGCACTAAATATGGACTTGACTCTGAGATAGTAGCTTCTTTCTATGAATCATTTGCTGCTTATGTTGATCTCCCGAAGGAGAAGTGGTTTAAATATCATCCTCCCATAGAATTAAAAGTAGCTGCACCTATTAAAGTTGAAGAAAAGACTATTACTTATAATGATCCTATTGTTCCTACTTCTTATGTTGAGAAACCGCCTTTCCCTGTTAGGATTAAGGATCATGCTAAAGCTTCAATTGTGGTTCGTAAAAGCAATATTAAAACATATACACCTCCTGAGCAAGTTAAAGTTGAACCTAATATTGCTATTGTTAAAGATCTCTTGTCTGATAATATAGATGGGCATGTTATTTATTTCTATAATGAAACTGCTAGAATTGCTAAACTCCGTGATACAGATAAACCTAGACCTGTGGTAGGCATGCCTATTATTTCTGTTAAAATAGGAGATCATTGTTATCATGGCTTATGTGATATGGGTGCTAGTGCTAGTGCAATACCTTATTCTTTATACCAAGAAGTTATGCATGATATCGCACCTGCTGAGATGGAAGATATTGATGTTACAATTAAACTTGCTAATAGAGATACTATTTCACCAATGGGAATTATTAGAGATGTTCAAGTCTTGTGTGGGAAAACTAAATATCCTGCTGATTTTCTTGTCCTTGGTTCCCCACAAGATAGTTTTTGTCCCATTATATTTGGTAGACCCTTCTTAAATACTGTTAATGCTACCATAGATTGCAAAAGGGATGTTGTTACTGTCGGTTTAGATGATATGACTCATGAATTTAATTTTTCTAAATTCAGTAGACAACACCGTGAAGATGAATTATCTAGTAAGGATGAAATTGTTGGTCTTGCTTCTATTGCCGTACCTCCTAGTGATCCTTTAGAACAATATTTGCTAGACCATGAAAATGATATGTTTATGAATGAAAGAAGGGAATTAGATGAAGTATTCTTTAAACAGGAACCTATTCTGAAAAACAATTTACCTGTTGAAATCCTAGGGGATCCTCCTCCACCCAAGGGTGATCCCGTGTTTGAGCTTAAACCATTACCTGATACTCTCAAATATGCTTATCTTGATGAGAAAAAGATATATCCTGTTATTATTAGTGCTAACCTTTGAGAGCATGAGGAAGAGAGATTATTGAGAACTCTGAAGAAGCACCGTGCTGCTATTGGGTATACTCTTGCTGATCTTAAGGGCATTAGTCCCACTCTATGTCAACATAAAATTAATTTGGAAGAAGATACTAAACCAGTTCGTGATCATCAACGCTGTCTGAATCCTAAAATGAAAGAAGTGGTAAGAAAGGAGATACTAAAGCTCCTTGAGGCAGGTATAATTTATCCCGTTGCTGATAGTAAGTGGGTAAGTCGTGTCCATTGTGTCCCTAAAAAGGCAGGTATTACTGTTGTCCCTAATGATAAAGATGAATTGATCCCTCAAAGAATTATTACTGGTTATAGGATGGTAATTGATTTCCGCAAATTAAATAAGGCTACTAAAAAGATCATTACCCCTTACCTTTTATCGATCAAATGCTAGAAAGATTAACCAAACATACACATTTTTGCTTTCTAGATGGTTATTCTGGTTTCTCTCAAATACCTGTGTCAGCCAAAGATCAATCAAAGACTACTTTTACATGCCCTTTTGGTACTTTTGCTTATAGACGTATGCCTTTTGGTTTATGTAATGCACCTGCTACCTTTCAAAGATGCATGATGGCTATATTCTCTGACTTTTGTGAAAAGAATTGTGAGGTTTTCATGGACAACTTTTCCGTCTATGGATCTTCTTTTGATGATTGCTTGAGCAACCTTGATCGAGTTTTGCAGAGATGTGAAGAAACTAATCTTGTCTTGAATTGGGAAAAGAGCCACTTTATGGTTAATGAAGGTATTGTCTTGGGGCATAAAGTTTCTGAAAGAGGTATTGAAGTTGATAAAGCCAAGGTTGATGCTATTGAAAAGTTGCCATGTCCCAAGGACATCAAAGGTATAAGAAGTTTCCTTGGTCATGCCGGTTTTTATAGGAGGTTCATTAAGGACTTCTCAAAAATCTCTCGGCCTCTGACTAATTTATTACAAAAAGATATACCATTTGTATTTGATGATGATGTGTAGAAGCATTTGAAATACTTAAGAAAGCATTGATCTCTGCACCTATTGTTCTGCCACCTGATTGGAATTTACCCTTTGAAATTATGTGTGATGCTAGTGATTATGATGTAGGTGTTGTTCTAGGACAAAGAGTTGATAAGAAACTAAATGTTATTCAATATGCTAGTAGAACTCTAGACAATGCTCAAAGAAATTATGCTACTACTGAAAAAGAATTCTTAGCAGTCGTATTTGCTTGTGATAAGTTTAGACCTTATATTGTTGATTCTAAAGTAACTATTCACACTGATCATGCTGCTATTAAATATCTTATGGAAAAGAAAGATGCTAAACCTAGACTTATTAGATGGGTTCTCTTGCTACAAGAATTTGATTTACATATTGTTGATAGAAAAGGAGCTGAGAACCCCGTTGCAGACAACTTGTCTAGGTTAGAAAATGTGCGTGATGACCCACTACCTATTGATGATAGCTTTCCTGATGAGCAATTAAATGTCATAAATACTTCTCATACTGCTCCATGGTATGCTGATTATGCTAATTACATTGTTGCTAAGTTCATACCACCTAGTTTCACATACCAGCAAAAGAAAAAGTTATTCTATGATTTGAGGCATTACTTTTTGGATGACCCACATCTTTGGGATGACCCACATTCTATTTGACCCACATCTTTTGGGATGACCCACATCTATGTTATTAGACGTTGTGTACCTGAGCATGAACAGGAACAGATCCTACGCAAGTGTCACTCTGAAGCTTATGGAGGACACCATGCTGGAGATAGAACTGCACATAAGGTACTGCAATCTGGTTTTTATTGGCCTACTCTCTTCAAGGATGCCCGTAAGTTTGTCTTATCTTGTGATGAATGCCAAAGAATTGGTAATATTAGTAGACGTCAAGAAATGCCTATGAATTATTCACTTGTTATTGAACCATTTGATGTCTGGGGCTTTGACTATATGGGACCTTTTCCTTCATCTAATGGTTATACACATATTTTAGTTGCTGTTGATTACGTTACTAAGTGGGTAGAAGCTATTCCAACTAGTAGTGCTGATCATAACACTTCTATTAAAATGCTTAAAGAAGTTATCTTTTCAAGGTTCAGAGTCCCTAGATATTTAATGACTGATGGTGGTTCACATTTTATTCATAGTGCTTTCTGTAAAATGCTTGCTAAATATGATGTTAATCATAGAATTGCATCTCCTTATCACCCTCAGTCTAGTGGTCAAGTAGAATTGAGTAATAGAGAACTCAAATTAATTTTGCAAAAGACTGTCAATAGGTCTAGAAAGAATTGGTCCAAGAAACTTGATGATGCATTATGGGCCTATAGAACTGCATATAAAAATCATATGGGTATGTCTCCGTATAAAATGGTCTATGGAAAAGCATGTCACTTACCTCTCGAACTAGAACACAAGGCTTATTGGTATATTAAAGAACTTAATTATGATTTTAAACTTCCCGGTGAGAAGAGGTTATTTGATATTAGCTCACTTGATGAATGGAGAACCCAAGCCTACGAAAATGCCAAGTCGTTTAAAGAAAAAGTTAAAAGGTGGCATGATAAAAGAATACAAAAGCGTGAGTTTAATGTAGGTGATTATGTATTGCTATACAACTCTCGTTTAAGATTTTTGCAGGAAAACTTCTCTCTAAATGGGAAGGTCCTTACGTTATCGAGGAGGTCTACCGTTCCGGTGCCATAAAATCAACAACTTCGAAGGCACAAATCTGAAGGTGGTGAATGGTCAAAGAATCAAACACTATATCTCAGGTAATCCCATAAATGTTGAAACCAATGTTATTGAAACCGTGACCCCGGAGGAATACATAAAGGACACTTTCTGAAACGTTTCAGACTCCGAAAAGGAATAGGTATGTGGTACGGTAAGTAAACCGACTCCAAAACAGTTTTTAAGGCAATATTTCTCCATTTTGGAATATTTAGAAAAATAGAAAAATAAGCAGCAGTCCGGAAAGGACACGAGGGCTCCACGAGGGTGGAGGGCGCGCCCTACCCCTTGGGCGCGCCCCCTACCTCGTGGGCACCTCGTGTGCTCTCCGGACTCCGTTTTCTTACAGGACACGTATTTTGGTCGGTAAAAATTCATTATATAATCTCCCGAGGGTTTTGACTCCCGTATCACGCAAAAATCTCTTGTTTTTGTTTCAAGCTGTTGTTGGTGTAGATTAGAGCAAGATGTCTTCTCAAGAGTCAGTTGGGGAGAGCCGGGTGTCTCATCCGGCATCGGAACCAAGGGCAAACAACAATGCTGACCACTTTGGGCCAGCAATGGAGGAAGAGATGGAGGCTGATTTGATGAGGATAGATGCCATGGAGGATCAAGAAGTCACTTCCCACCTCCAAGCTGGATTCACAATGGGAGAACTGCAGAGCTCAGCTATTCCAAACTCGGTTATCCCTTCCAATGTCAGATTTCTTTCTTATGAGAATATGAAAAAGAGTGTCACTGGTTCTCCCGCAGCTATGCAGCACCCTTGGGTGCAGGGAGCTTTGGCTGTTACAGAAAACTCTGGAAGGAAATAATGGACCTCAAGCAGCAAGTCAACAAGCTTGAGGAGGAGAATCGTATCCTGAGGGGCATCATCACCAAGAACATCACATCACCATCCCCGAAAAGAGAGACATAACTACATGGGCATTGGCACTCCACTTGGCAACTACCAAGCTTGGGGGAGTGCCCCGGTATCGTATCGCCATCACTTTTATCTTTACTGTTTTTCTTAGTTCGATCCTTTTGGTAATATCTTGATCTAGTAGAATAAAAGTTCTTAGTATGATCTAGTTGTGAGTTTTGCTTTATAATTCCTCTATGTAATCGAGTCCGTGAGCTATATAATAAAGATTATTGTTGAGTCAAGGGCTTGATTCTTTTGCCATGATCTTAAGTGAAAAAAAGAGAAAGAAATAAAAAGAAACAAAGAGATCATACGGATCTCATGGTGAGTAATGAGCTCACATAGAAAAAGTATGATGAATAAAAGTTGTTGAGAGTTGACAAGCATAGTTTTGGTCATCATTGCAATTAATAGGAAGTAATAAAGAAAGAGAGGTCTCCACATATAGATATACTATCTTGGACATCTTTTATGATTGTGAGCACTCATTAAAATATGACATGCTAAAGAGTTGACGTTGGACAAGGAAGACAACGTAATGGGTTATGTTTTCTTAAATTTGAGATAAATTATATTGTCATGGATCATCCAACATGGTTGAGCTTGCCTTTCCCCCTGGTGCTAGCCAAATTCATCGCACCAAGTAGAGATACCACTTGTGCTTCCAAATACCCTTAAACCAGTTTTGCCATTAGAGTCCACTATACCTACCTATGGATTGAGTAAGATCCTCTAAGTAAGTTGTCATTGGTGCAAGCAATAAAAATTGCTCTCTAAATATGTATGACTTATTAGTGTGGGAGAAATAAGATTTATACGATCGTGTGATATGGAAGAAATAAAGGCGATAGACTGCATAATAAAGGTCCATATTACAAGTGGCAATATAAAGTGACGTTCTTTTGCATTAAGATTTTGTGCATCCAACCATAAAAGCGCATCACAATCTGTGCTTCCCTCTGCGAAGGGCCTATCTTTTACTTTTATCTCCTACCCTGCATAAGAGTCATGGTGATCTTCACCTTTCCTTTTTACATTTTATTCCTTTGGCAAGCACAATATGTTGGAAAGATCCTGGTATATATGGCTAATTGGATGTGAGTTTTCATGAACTATTGCTGTTGACATTACCGTTGAGGTAAGACGTTGGGAGTCAAAACTATAAGCCCCTATCTTTCTCTGTGTCCGATTAAAACTCCATACCCATAAGTATTGCGTGAGTGTCAGCAATTGTGAAAGACTATATGATAGTTGAGCATGTGGACTTGTTGAAAAGCTCTTATACATTGACTCTTTCCTATGTTATGATAAATTGTAATTGCTTCAATGACTGAGATTATAGTTTGTTAGTTTTCAATGAAGCTTACGATTCATACTTGATATTGTGATTGAATTATTACTCTAGCATAAGATATCATATGACAAGAATTATATAAGTTGCTGCTCTAAGAATGATCATGATGCCCACATGTCCGCATTTTATTTTTATCGACACCTTCATCTCTAAACAGGTGGACATATTTTTCGATTTTGGCTTTTCGCTTGAGTACAAGCGAGGTCTAAGCTTGGGGGAGTTGATACGTCCATTTTGCATCATGCTTTTATATCAATATTTATTGCATTATGGGCTGTTATTACACATTATGTCACAATACTCATGCTTATTATCTCTTATTTTACAAGGTTTACATAAAGAGGGAGAATGCCGGCAGTTGGAATTCTGGCTGGAAAAGGAGCAAATATTAGAGACCTATTCTGCACAACTCCAAATGTCCTGAAACTTCACGAATGATGTTTTCCAAATATATAAAAAACATTGAGCGCAAGAACTTCACCAGGGGGGCCACACCCTACCCATGAGGGTGGGGGCGCGCCCTACCCCCCTGGGCGCGCCCCCCTACCTCGTGGGCCCCCTGGTGGCCCTCCGGTGACCATCTTTTGCTATATGGACTCTTTCGATGGGAAAAAAATCATAAGCCATCTTCTCGTACGAAACTTCGCCGCCACTAGGCGGAACCTTGGCGGAGCCAATCTAGGGTTCTGGCGGGGCTGTTCTGCCGGGGAAACTTCCCTCCCGGAGGGGGAAATCATTGCCATCGTCATCACCAATGCTCCTCTCATCGGGAGAGGGCAATCTCCATCAACATCTTCATCAGCACCATCTCATCTCAAAACCCTAGTTCATCTCTTGTATCCAATTCTTGTCTCCAAGTCCGGGATTGGTGCTAGTAGGTTGCAGGTAGTGTTAATTACTCCTTTTAGTTGATGCTAGTTGGTTTAATTGGTGGAAGATTATATGTTCAGATCCTATATGCATATTAATACCCCTGTGATTATGAACATGTTTATGCTTTGTGAGTAGTTATTTTTGTTCCTAAGGACATGGGAGAAGTCTTGCTATTAGTAGTCATGTGAATTTGGTATTCGTTCGATATTTTGATGAGATGTATGTTGTCTCTCCTCTAATGGTGTTATGTGAACGTCGACTACATGACACCTCACCATTGTTTGGGCCTAGAGGAAGGCATTGTGAAGTAATAAGTAGATGATGGGTTGCTAGAGTGACAGAAGTTTAAACCCTAGTTTATGCGTTGCTTCGTAAGGGGCTGATTCGGATCCATATGTTTCATGCTATGGTTAGGTTTACCTTAATACTTTTGTTGTATTTGCGGATGCTTGCAATAGAGGTTAATCATAAGTGGGATGCTTATCTAAGTAAGGGCAGCACCCAAGCACCAGTCCACCCACATACCAAATTATCAAAGTACCGAACGCGAATCATATGAATGTGATGAAAACTAGCTTGACGATATTCCCATGTGTCCTCGGGAGCGCTTTACATCACATAAGAGTTTGTCCAGGCTTGTCCTTTGCTACAAAAGGATTGGGCCACCTTGCTGCACTTTATTTACTTTTGTTACTTGTTGCTCGTTACAAATTATCCTATCACAAAACTATCTGTTACCACTTATTTCAGTACTTGCACAGAATACCTTGCTGGAAACCGCTTATCATTTCCTTCTGCTCCTCGTTGGGTTCGACACTCTTACTTATCGAAAGGACTATGATAGATTCCCTATACTTGTGGGTCATCACAAGTCAACAACCCTTTTCCATTCCCATTCTTGCAACATTTCTTGAATCTTGCCATCATCAGTTATGTCAATCAATTTTCTTTCCCCAGGGCCATCTGACTGCTTCTTGTTGACGTAGTACACAAAATCCTCTTCCTTCAACCCTTGCTTCAACATGAATTTAGTCTTCAACCAATCGAAAGTGAGGTCCACTTCACTAACTTGCACAACACATGGAGACAAGCCTTGGACATGAACAACAGGGCTAAGCACCCACTGAGTACTATTAGTCATCTACAACACACAAATCTCTTAGTACCTAACCTATGATACATAAAACCATGAGGAAAACAAACTACGGTTTGCACAAAACTATGATACATTAAACCAACCAAAAATCGGGGTGGAGTTGGTTTACCTTCTTGTTTGGAAATCCTGAAGATCCAACGGTGAAACCGGACCGATTCGTGAGAGATTTGAGGGGGGTTAGGGTGGTTGAGAGGGAGTGACATTGGCAGGGCTAGAGGTGAGAGTGAGTGGAGATGAATGGAATGAGAGGGGTAGAGGTGGAGATGAATGGATGAGGGCTAGAGGTGGGCCCAAAGAATCTTATCCACTCGAAATTTGCTCTCTGGATAGGGACCCAGACGCCAGGGACCTTGGCGTCTGGGTGTGCACAACTGCAAACATCAAAAAAGCTCTCTAGACAGGGACCCAGACGCTAGGGACCTTGGCGTCTGGGTGACCACAGTTGCAAACACCAAAAATGCTCTCTAGATAGGGACCCAGAGGCATCAGACACATCAGACAGGTGTCTGGTCTCCTGCGTGACCAAAACGAGCCAGACGCCATGGTATGTGGCGTCTAGGTCGCCGCGAGGCATCAGACAGATCAGACAGGTGTCTGGTCTCCTGCATGAACAAAACGAGCCAGACGCCATGGTATGTGGTGTCTGGGTCGCCGCGAGGCATCAGACACATCAGACAGGTGTCCGGTCTCCTGCGTGACCAAAACGAGCTAGACGCCATGGTCTATGGCGTCTGGGTCGCCGCGAGGCATCAGACACATCAGATAGGTGTCTGGTCTCCTGCGTGACCAAAACGAGCCAGACGCCATGGATCGTGGCGTATGGGTGTGCACATTTGCAAACTGGAATTTTGCTCTCTGGATAGGGACCCAGACGCCAGGGACTATGGCGTCTGGGTGTGTTGTAGCGACCCGACCTCAGACGGTCAAGTCTCTATGCTTAAGTGTCATCCCTGGATCGGTATGCTGACACACACAGTACTCGAGGATTTATAACAGAGGTAAAACACATGTATAAAATAACGTAAATACTATTACCTAATCCAAATAGTGAAAGTAACAACAAGGTTGTGGATTCCCATCAACATCAACGGCAAAGTTCAGTGTAGAAATCGTAACCCTAATCTATCACTTACTCGTCGTAAGAATCCTGTAACATGAGATGTTGCAGCCACAAAGGGTCAGTACATTGAATGTACTGGCAAATTCACACCATAGGATAATGATGAATAAAGGCTATCACTACATGCATATTTGGCTGGTGGAAAAGCTTTATGGTTATAATGTTTTTGCGAAAAGCTATTTTTTCCCTACTGCAAAGGAATATATTTTATTTAACTACAAAGTTGGTTGAAAATATTGAGAATGTTCCTCCAACTCAATCCCAAATTAACATCAATAACCCAGCAAATTATTTAAGTAACGTGATGAGATCAATATGATAATCCAAGAACCAGATACTCAAGACGTCCATAGCCGGGGACACGGCTAACCATGATTAGTTTGTACACTCTGCAGAGGTTTGCGCACTTTTCCCCACAAGACTCGATCTCCTTCGTTGGATTTCTCGCACTACATGATGTTTGAGAAACGGATGACCGAGACACAGTCTTTTAGAAGCATTAACTCTCTACTCCGGATAGACTATACCACCTACAACCCACTACCTGCTAGTCTATCTCTTCAAGAGCTTCACGCAACTTACTCAACTATGCTAGAGCCCGTAATAGCTTGTGGCTGCACACGGAAGTTTCTAGCATGACTAATCTTATGATCCCTTTGAGCCTGGGTGGCATTCCATAGGGTGATCACACGGGTCCTCCGGGATCCCCTTGGGCAAACACTGGGTTCTCCAGGTGCCCGGGCAAACCACTGGGTGCTCCAGGGTGCCCCAACCAATCCACCCAGATGTGTATTAAAGTAGCCACCTTAAGTCAACCATTAAATAATAACTCTCACATCTGTCATGAATTCTCTCAAACCAATCCACGTCTACGAGCATAGCATAGCAGCATAAGCATAACGTAATAGTAACTCCCAGGGTTTGAACGCAGGGTAATAGGTTCCTACCTCATCAACTACATCCTGATACCCACATGTTATAAATTCCTAACCATGCAATGTTTGAGGGTGAAACTAATGCATAAAAACTGGGTATGAAAGGGATAAAAACTGGGCACTCATAACTCTTGATAGGTCTACTCGTCACACTCCGGTCAATCTATCATAAGCAATCAATAGTAACCACACATAAGCAATCACTCAAAAGTTCGGGAAGAACGAAGAAGACAATCCGGAAAGCTTCAAAACCAAGCAAATAACTCTTTGCAACATAAAACAATTTCTAACAGTACCAAAATTATGTGTATTTGGCCTTATCAGAAAGTTTAGGTCAAGAGCTTCGATTTGCAAAAAGAATCAACTCAATCGGAGTTATAAAACTCAAGTTTTGATCAAAAGAAGTTTGAATTCAAATATGTTCTAATTCAAATTTTAAAACCTTCAAAAACATGTTTAAGTTGTTTTCCTGGATAGAGGGGATCATAACAAAGAAGTGGGCGTTGGTTTCGTTGGATTTGGACTAACGAGAAAAAAGTTGTGATCGTTTGAAGAATAGGGACTATTCTGTAAAAATATATTCACAAACGGGTCCCTGGCAGAAAACTAAAAATAAAAAGAAAAAGTCTAATTAGCGAGCGTTCGGTAACGAACGAAATCGTTTGCTACCGAACCTAACGGACGAACGTCCACAAATTAAACTAACCTAAATAACTAAATCGATTAAAATAAAAAAAAACCGAAAATAAAAACCAGGTCGAGCGGCGATTTATACCGGTTAGCGAGAATAAACCGGCGGCGGTGGATCTGATCGAGCTCCGGCGAGGGCGGCGCGGCTCCGGCGAGCGGGGCGAGGCAAGGCGGCGGCTCTGGCGCGGAACGGCGGCGAGGGGCAAGGGCAGCGCGGGGAGCGGCGCGGTGGCGCAGGCGAACGGCGAGGGTAGGCGGCGAGCTGCGGGAGGTGCGGCGGCGGCGCGGTGCGCGCGAGATGCGGCGGCGGCGGGATGCAGCGGAAGCAGCGGCGCGCGAGAGAGAGAGAGGGCGGCGGCGGCGCAGGCTTATATAGGGGGGCGAGGTGTTGCATGGAGGAGGGGCAGGGCAAAGGCGGCGGGCGCGGAGTCCGGAGGTGGCACGGACGCCGAGGCGACGATGGCGTGCGGCGGCAGGTCTCCCGCTCGGGAGAGAGACGGCGCGCAGGATTGGGCTGGGCCGGCTGGCTGGGCTTCGGCCCAGTTGGCCCGGTCTGAAGTTTTTTTTACATTTTTCCAGACAAAGAAAAATAAAAACGAAATAAATAAAAGTATTATATAGGCATATAATATATCAAAATTTTCAGAAAAAGATTTTCTACAATGTGAACATTTTTATAACTTTAAATAAAATCTACAAAAAATCGAATAAATCAAACAATGCTACTGATTCAATAAAACCCACTAAAAATCATTTTAAAAATATCAAAATGATTTAAAATTAATTTTTCTCCAATTTTCTATTGTAGGGAATCATGTTACCCTATTTTCCATGTATTTTCTTTTTGGAGAAAAATAATTTGAATAAAACTCAAATAACCCAAATTGAAAAATAATAATTTCAAATGGATTTTAAATTTGAGTTTCTTTGAAACTCCCAACTCATATTTCATATGTTTTGAATAAGTCATTTTATCTTCTCTCATGAAAATCATTGAGTTGCTTAAAGTTTTTGAATTTGAAATATTTCCAAATAAAATTCAAATCTTTTCAAAAAACCCTTTTCATTTAATTAAATGGAAGAAGTCATATCATCTTCTCTCGAGGGTTTTGTAGTTGAAAAGAATTTGAATTCATGGAGATCAAAATGCAAAAGGTGAAAGTTTGGGAAAGTCCTTTTATTCCCTCTCATTTAACTTTCAAAAAGTTTCGAATTTCACTCAATAAATCACACAACAATCAAACAAACAATCAATCTATCTATTTATTATAACATTCCAAAATTTAGAATTTTGGGATGTTACAAACCTACCACCCTTAAAATGAATCTCGTCCTCGAGGTTCGGAGAGGCTAGCAAGAAAAATGTTAGGGTTTGGGGGTCTCCTCAAAATCCATCAATTGCCGCAGGAGGGGGTCTGGGGTGCTACCACCCTTAGAAGCATGGTTATGGTTCCATCGAAACTCATATACTTCATCCATATTGTTAAAAGTGTCGGTCTTCTCAGATTCTTGGGAAAATTCCTTCTCTGGGCTCTTCCGGTAGCGGCATAACTTTTACCACAATACTTATGTCCTTTCATCTTGGTGAGGTTATTCTGAGATTGGGTCTTCTTAGCTGACGGGTCTGGCGCCAATACTAATCAACTATCGATATCTCATGGCGGCCATCCAATTATGGTTTCTCCTGCAGGAAATGGGTCTGGGTTGGTCCTCACCGTATAACCTACGGTTGGCAAAAGCTGTCGTGTACAAGGGAAAAATTCTTATACCATTCTAAGGTTTAAACAAGGTTTAATATTGTCGTCTCTCTACTATAGGTAAGTCACACAGATTTACCATCCCATATAGCAAGGCGAATAATAAGAGTAAGTCGGTACGGTGATCAATCCATCCCGCACCCAAATCATTACCATGTATACAGTTTAGCGAATCTCACGTTCTAACTCTCAGTCATCCTCACAAGCATTGCCGAATTTCTCTTGTCAACGAACTAAGTTCGGATAAATCCATTGATTCTGCAAGCCAAACAAACATCTATCGTTCTTCACAACTCTCAGGTTTTGTGTTACTCTATAAGATCGTCTGCCGATAAACGTAACTTCTTCCAGGGTTTTTCCTTCAGCAAGAGTGTGCTTGCTCCTTGGCAGGTCCTGGGGCCTGTGGGTTATGGCCCATCTCATTACTTGTAATCCTTGAGCTCATCCTAGGGGCAACTAATTATTTTCCAAACACCCAGCTTCCTGGCATTCTTAAATCCTTCCAATTGTATTGTATCTCTTCCTTCTATTGGCACCAAACCAAGACGTGATTACTCAGACTCATCATGGAGTTACAATTGCTCTATATTTCCAACATCATACCTCCTTTATAGCCAATAATACTTCATCCGTTCATACTCTTGGGATATCCCACTTATCAAGACAAAACTCATTCTTATTTTGTCCGAAATCCACTCCGTGGAATATCATTATCTTTTTCCAGGGGTCAAGGGCCCTCACAGGGTACTACCACCCTTAAAATGCTCCAATCTTCCATACACCATATTTCTCATATCCTCGAAAATGGTCAAAAGCTTTCTTCATAGAGTAACAACTCATAAAATCCAAATAGTACCCATGATACTAACTTTATTGATTCTCAAAGTATTACAATCTCATGCACTTCCATTAATGCCTCAACTCAACACCTTGATATAAAAGAGTTGTTCCCACTACTTGCACTACTACTACATTAGATCTCACAGACACAACTGATTATCACAAGTCTCCTTCTCCTTGGGACAATCCCTGGCAAAGTGCCCTGCTTCATTACAACGAAAACATATTACTTCTGACAAGTCTTGAGGTTTCCTTGTGATTACAAAGCCTCCTTGGGTCCTTGGCTTCCTTTTTGGGCAACTGCTGAGGTAGTGCCCTGACTCATTGCACCTGTAGCAGGTGATATGACTCAGATCCTTCCTGGACTCCAATCGGTTTCTCTTCCTAGACTTTTCCATGCCAATCATGGCTTCTATTTCTTGTGGGTCATACTCTACTTCCTCCGTCGAGAATTCTACTAGATCCCCATTCATACAATTCTGGGAGATGTGTCCTTCTTCTCCACATGAATAGCATGACTTGGTGCGGGGTTTAATTGGTTCTTCTTTGGGTGTGTCCCCGACATCTTCCTTCATCACGGGTTCTTCTAAAATTTCCATAAGGGCTCCTTTCTTTACTTCTTGCTTCTGTTGTACGGTTCTTCGTACCATGGGGTAAATGTGACACTGAGAAGGGTAGTGGGTAGTCCCTTCACACAAGAAACAAGTGATCTGCCTAGTGGGGCATTCTTCACCTGGGTGACTTCCTTCACAATTAGGGCATTCATCCTTGTGTTCTTTATGGGTGTGTCCTATTTCTCCACAGAGCTTGCATGCACAATGCTTCTTCATATCATTTCCATAAGGCTTCAACTTCTGGGACACAAACCGAGACTTTGGCAAAGTCAACTTAAATTCATTCCAAGTGGTTACTCCTTGCCATCCATTCATGGTTTGGTACATCGTCCACCAAAGAGCATGCTGGGCCATATCCTTTCCGGCTATAGTGTTATTCTTCATGTGATCCTCCATGTTCTCAATCCATCAGTCTATCTCCAACTGACTCATCGGTCCAGAAAATACAATCTCATCTCCATTCATCCTCTATTGGGTCCATGGGTTTTGGGTGAGATAAGAGAGATAGAGAGGGATACACACAATGCAAACAATAGTTTTGAAGAGACATATTTTATTTGTGGCTGTCGGGAAAACATCAAACAAATGACAGCTCACAATCGTCGCATCTAACGTAGGTATATCAGGGGTTTGGTCTTCTAAAGGTCAATGAATCTTCAAAGTCATCAAACTCTTCACATCTTGTTCATGTCTCTGATGGCTACTTCCAATCGTGCTTGTCCTTCTCAAGTTCTTTTGCCAGATCATCTCTGTCGACGCGAAGTCTCTCATGACGTCCTTCAATATTCTGGGGTTGCGTTCCAAACTTCTGGATTTCAATATCCTTGGCATGAACCATGGTCCTACTGTCCTTCAGTTTCTGACAAATCTCCGGTATCTCGAGGTTGTAGCTCCTCCAACTTGGCTACTTTCAGCTTATGGTTCCTGAGTTCTTCACGAAATGCTTCCTTGTCTAATACGGCTTCCTGGAGCTCCATCTTAAAATTCTTAATGTACTACTCCAAATCCTGGTGATACACCGGCTAAGGTTAAAACTTCATTTTTTTGCTGATAGATGCTCCATCAGCCTTCTACCATCCAATCCTTCTGAAGAAATGCATGCTTAGCTCAGCTCGGTGACCATAGTATCAGTGGTGATGACATCACGGATAACCGTGTTTCTTCCCTTGTCATTGCCATGAGCTATCATTCCATAGTTGATATCTCCTGCCTTAGGTATCTTGGCAAAACTTTGAGTTTTACGCTCCATGTTCCAGTCTTTCTCCGATACACCTCGATCTCGGGTATTGACAACTTCCATAGTCTGCCAAGTTCCATAAGGGTAACTTTCCTAGGTCATACCACTCTGGAAATTCTTCAGAGTCTTCAAATTCTCCGAGTCTTCGGAGTCTTCAACCGTTGCAGTTTCCATTATTATAATGCACTTCTTCATTTCGAAGTGGTCTTAGTTGTCCGATATCTTGTACTTCTTGGAGTGGTATCATCAGTCGAATCCTCGTGGTCAAAAGGGGAAAGGGGTATAGTCCCACTAAAAGATTTTTTTTTGAATAAGCTCAGAAGAGAAGAGAGGTAAAAGATCTGTTTGAAAAGAAAGTTTTAGAGAAAATCTTTCCTATGGGCTTGCCAATTTCTAGGGGTCACATCCTATAGTCAACATGTGCTCTGATACCATTTTGTAGCGACCCGACCTCAGGCGGTCAAGTCTCTGTGCTTAAGTGTCATCCCTAGATCGGTATGGCGACACACACAGTACTCGAGGATTTATAATAGAGGTAAAACACATGTATAAAATAACATAAATACTATTACCTCAATCCAAATAGCGGAAGTAACAACAAGGTTGTGGATTCCCATCAACACCAACGGCAAAGTTGAGTGTAGAAATCGCAACCCTAACGTATCACTTACTCATCGTAAGAATCCTGCAACATGAGACGTTGCAGCCACAAAGGGTCAGTACACTAAATGTACTGGCAAATTCACACCATAGGATAATGATGAATAAAGGCTATCACTACATGCATATTTGGCTGGTGGAAAAGCTCTATGGTTATAATGTTTTTGCGAAAAGCTAATTTTTCCGTACTACAAAGGAATATATTTTATTTAACTACAAAGTTGGTTGAAAATATTGAGAAGGTCCCTCCAACTCAATCCCAAATTAACACTAATAACCCAACAAATTATTTAAGTAACGTGATGAGATCAATATGATAATCCAAGAACCAGATACTCAAGACGTCCATAACCGGGGACACGGCTAACCATGATTAGTTTGTGATGTAACCCCGGGTAATTTAAATACAGAGGTCATTACGGTTTTGACTGAAGACAATATGGCGCAAAAGTACACTGGGTATATATCAAAGTGCCCGCTGCTGAGTTACGAAGATGAGCAACCACCCATAAAATATACTTGCACGCACGCTCAATCGTTGCAGGCCATGTGGATTTGGAAAGATGAGAAGCATGTTCAGGTTGAGATAATAATTTCTTGTGCGTTAGACACATTAGAAGGAAAACAAGAAAAAGAATATTCCAGTTATTCTGGTGAGCCACGTTTACAAGGAGGCATCAAGCTTAAGGAGTCCACCATGGATCTTGTGTGTTTGCTAGCAAAGATTGGTTGCCACGTGAGGATCAAATATATATATATATATATATATATATATATATATATATATTATTTTGTATTCCTCTTCTTACCATGGAAGGAGCGTGTCTGGATTGGATTGTTCATACGTGATCAGCTTACCTTAAAATAAGTCGGATGGGGCCCACCTGCGGATAGAGATGCATCAAGTCATCCGTTCAGTAGAGTCCAAGTCAGTTTAAAGTTTCCCTTTATTGTTTGGCCGTGCAAGTCTAGGATAGAAATATATTTGGTTTCCAACTTTGTTAGGAGTCGGCTGATATATAAAGCCAAGGCGTGTCACATGTAAGACAAGCTATATTTTTATGAATAAACACGATGTGTTTTTAGGGTAAATACCCATATCGAGTATTGGGGGAAGCTGTCGAAAAATCCCTAAGTTTTAGAGGAAGCTTTAGAAAACCTCTTTGTTGCAATTTCTCTTCGTGGAAATTGTTTTGTGCGTGAGTACCATCGTCGAGATTGGTTTTCTCGTGCTGGGCCGCAAGGTTCAAACCCTCTACTTTGTGTACATCGCGTGCGCGGGCGAGAGGTTGCTACTGCTGAAGGTAGAGTGTCGTGAAAGGTCGGGCCTTAACAACGGATCGGATCTCGCCACAGGGTTCGGTCTACATCAGTTTGTACACTCTGCAGAGGTTTGCGCACTTTCCCCCACAAGAATCGATCTCCTCCATTGGATTTCTCGCACTACATGATGTTTGAGAAACGGATAACCGAGACACAGTATTTCAGAAGCATTAACTCTCTACTCCGGATAGACTATACCACCTACAACCCACTATCTGCTAGTCTATCTCTTCAAGAGCTTCACGCAACTTACCCAACTATGCTAGAGCCCATAATAGCTTGTGGCTGCACCCGGAAGTTTCTAGCATGAATAATCTTATGATCCCTTTGAGCCTGGGTGAAATTCCATAGGGTGATCACACGGGTCCTCCGGGATCCCCTTGGGCAAACACTGGGTTCTCCAGGTGCCCGGGCAAACCACTGGGTGCTCCAGGGTGCCCCAACCAATCCACCCAGATGTGTATTAAAGTAGCCACCTTAAGTTAACCATTAAATAATAACTCTCACATCTGTCATGAATTCACTCAAACCAATCCACGTCTACGAGCATAGCATGACAGCATAAGCATAACGTAATAGTAACTCCCAGGGTTTGAATCCAGGGTAATAGGTTCCTACCTCATCAACTACTTTCCGATACCCACATGTTATAAATTCCTAACCGTGCAATGTTTGAGGGTGAAACTAATGCATAAAAACTGGGTATGAAAGGGATATGATCAAAGTGTGAACTTGTCTGTACTGTTGATGAAGGTGATTCGCACTCATAACTCTTGATAGGTCTACTCGTCACACTCCGGTCAATCTATCATAAGCAATCAATAGTAACCACACATAAGCAATCACTCAAAAGATCGGGAAAAACGAAGAACACAATTCGGAAAGCTTCAAAACCAAGCAAGTAACTCTTTGCAACATAAAACAATTTCTAACAATACCAAAATTATGTGTATTTGGCCTTATCAGAAAGTTTAGGTCAAGAGCTTCGATTTGCAAAAAGAATCAACTCAATCAGAGTTATAAAACTCAAGTTATGATCAAAAGAAGTTTGAATTCAAATATGTTCTAATTCAAATTTTAAAACCTTCAAAAACATGTTTAAGTTGTTTTATTGGATAGAGGGATCATAACGAAGAAGTGGGCGTTGGTTTCGTTGGATTTGGACTAACGAGTAAGTTGTGATCGTTTGAAGAACAGAGACTATTCTGTAAAAAAATATTCACAAACGGGTTCCTGGCAAAAAACTGAAAATAAAAAGAAAAAGTCTAAATAGCGAGCGTTCGTTACCGAATGCTAACGAACGAAATCATTTGCTACCGAACCTAACGGACGAACGTCCACAAATTAAACTAACCTAAATAACTAAACCGATTAAAATAAAAAACCGAAAATAAAAACCGGGTCGAGCGGCGGTTTATACCGGTTAGCGAGAATAAACCGGCGGCGGCGGATCCGATCGAGCTCCGGCGAGGGCGCCGCGGCTCCAGCGAGCGGGGCGAGGCAAGGCAGCGGCTCCGGCGCGGAATGGTGGCGAGGGGCAAGGGCAGCGCTGTAACGCCCCGAGACTGATGTGCCAGGTGTCGTCCAGTTATTCGCTGGTGTTGCGTTGTCATTTCTTGCGTGTCATGTATTGCATATCATTTCATCATGCACATTTCATTTGCATACGTGTTCGTCTCATGCATCCGAGCATTTTCCCCGTTGTCCGTTTTGCATTCCGGCGCTTCGTTCTCCTCCGGTGGTCATTTCTACCTTTCTTTCATGTGTGGGGATTAAACATTTCCGGATTGGACCGAGACTTGCCATGCGGCCTTGGTTTACTACCGGTAGACCGCCTGTCAAGTTTCGTGCCATTTGGACTTCGTTTGATGCTCCAACGGTTAACCGAGGGACCGAAAAGGCCTCGTGTGTGTTGCAGCCCAACACCCCTCCAAAGTGGCCCAAAACCCACCTAAACCCTCTCCATCATCTAGAGCGTTCGATCACGATCGCGTGGCCGAAAACCGCGCCTCATTTGGACTCTCCTAACTCCCTCTACCTATATATAGGTGCAACCCTCCGAAATTCACGGTCTAACCCTAGCCTTCCCCTACCTCGCGCACCGGACAAAGATCCCCACCACCCGGACATGTCCGACCGCCGCCTCCGACGAATCGGGCGCCGCCACCTCACCCTGTCGGCCTCTCTCTCTCCCGCGGCCCGCCGGACCCGAGGTCAGCCCGCCCGGGCCCGGATCTGCGCGCGCCTGCCCCGCCGCCTGAGGGCGCCCGCGCCGCCACCGGGCCGCTCCATCCCCGCCGCCTCTCCGCCGCGCTCCGCCGCCCCGTTCGCCGGACAGCGCCGCCACGGTCCACCTTGCCGCCACCGCCACCTCGTCGCCACCGTCCTTCACGCTGGCGCGGCTCTGCCGCCCCGCCGCGGATAGCTCGCCTCGCCGCCGTCCATTCCGGCTCCCGGCCGCCGCCGAGCCGCCGGATCTCCACCCCGCCTTGCCGGAGTCGCCGCCCGCCTCGCCGGAGAACCCCTCCTCACCAGATCCGGAGGGGATGGACAAGATCCACCACTCCCCCCAACCAAACACGTCGCCTCGATCCGGATCTCCTCGTCCCGGATATCCTCGTCCCGTTGACTTTTCCCGCGGGGTAAAATTCCACTAAGTCCCCGAAATTCCCAGATTCATGTGCCCATGTTCATAGCATTGTAACTTTGCATCCGTAGCTCCGTTTTGGGCATATAGCATATCAAAATGTTCATCTCAGAGAGTACATCATTTCATTCCATTGCATCATTTTCTTTTGAGTTCATTTTGATGCCCGAAATGCTGTTAGAAGAGGGCTACTTGAGATAATTGTCAGATCTGCTGCTCCATTTAGCTTTTTGTCATTTTTGCCATGATTATTGTGTGCATGCTATGCCCATGAGCTCTACATATGTTTTGTTAAGGGTTTTTTCATCTTTCCAGAGGTGCAACCCATGTATTTTTGTGATGTGTGTGGTGACTAGCACAAGCTTGCAAAGTGGTGCACTTGTTAATTCTGTTTCAGGGACTTAGCAATTCCACTAAGTCCTTGAGCTATTTATCTCATATGGCCATATGTTCATGTTGTTTCCTAGTGATCCGTGCCTCTTTTGAGGATGATCAGTAAGGATGTTTTGTTAATATTTTAGTGCTCTATCCATTCATGTCTTTGTTTGCAATTATGGAGCACCCTAGCTTGAGTCAATCGAGCTCTATTTTTGCTACTTTGTGAATCTGAGCAGATTGTCAACTTGTTTGCAATTTTGCCGAGGATGTTGTAGTTGATCCGTGCATGCTATGCTATTGTTCTTGCCATGTCTAGCTTGCATTTTGTGTGTTCTTGATGGGTGTATGCTTAGATTGCCATGACTTGCACCGTAGTGAGTGCATCGAGCTCGTAAACATGCCTACTTGATTTCTTTTTTCAGCATGCTCCAGTTTTCACTAAGTCTGTGATCTGATTATGTTTTTGCTATGTTCACATGCTTGCAATTGTATTTTCTGATCCCTTTTGGCTCAAGGTCACTAAGGGACTTTTGTTAAGCTCTTTTAGTAGCTCCATGCCATGCTTTACTTCGTCATGTTTAGGTCCTGTAGCATGTAGTTTTATTGCTCCGAAGAGTGCTACCTGATCTGAAATTCCAGACAAGTGTTAATTTCACTAAGTCTGAGATCTATTTGCCATATGCATTTTTTGCCATGCTTGTTTGAACCTATTAATGGATGAATTGGCCGTAGCTCAGTGCTAGACTTTTGTTAAGCATCATGAATGCATCCCTGCCATGTATTTTGTTGTCATGTTTGGGTGATGTAGCATGTTCATCTCATTGCATCTAGATGGCTACTTGCTGTAAATCGCAGACCGGTGTCATATTTGAATCGCTTGCCATTTCCAAACCGTGACTCCGATTCTGGCGTTCTTTATATCGCTTTCAAGCGATTTCATCTCATCTTTCCAGTGGCACACTTGGATTTCCAAGTTGAGGCCAGGTTCATGCATTCCTTGTCCAATCATGCATATGCATCGCATACCGCATCCCGCATACCATACCATGTTCTTGTGTTGGTTGTTTACTATGTTGTGTGCTTCTTTCCGGTGTTTGCTTTTTCGGGTTGGTTCCGATAACGTCGCGTTGTGAGGACCCGTTCGACTACGTCCGTTTGTCTTCTTCATGGACTTGTTCTTCTTCCTTGCGGGATTTCAGGCAAGATGACCATACCCTCGAAATCACTTCTATCTTTGCTTGCTAGTTGCTCGCTCTTTTGCTATGCCTATGCTGCGATACCTACCACTTGCTTATCATGCCTCCCATATTGTGAAGCCAAGCCTCTAATCACCTTGTCCTAGCAAACCGTTGTTTGGCTATGTTACCGCTTTGCTCAGCCCCTCTTATAGCGTTGTTAGCTGCAGGTGAAGATTGGAGTTTGTTCCATGTTGGAATATGGATATTTTGTTGGGATATCACAATATATCTTATTTAATTAATGCATCTATATACTTGGTAAAGGGTGGAAGGCTCGGCCTTATGCCTGGTGTTTTGTTCCACTCTTGCCGCCCTAGTTTCCGTCATATCGGTGTTATGTTCCCGGATTTTGCGTCCCTTACGCGGTTGGGTTATAATGGGAACCCCTTGACAGTTTGCCTTGAATAAAACTCCTCCAGCAAGGCCCAACCTTGGTTTTACCATTTGCCACCTAGCCTTTTTCCCTTGGGAGTCGCGCATCCCGAGGGTCATCTTATTTTAACCCCTCCGGGCCAGTGCTTGTCTAAGTGTTGGTCCAAACTAGAGCCCCTTCCAGCGCCACCTCGGGGAAACTCGAGGGCTGGTTTTAGTTGTACGGATTTCTTATCCGATGTTGCCCTGAGAACGAGATATGTGCAGCTCCTATCGGGATGTCGGCGCATCGGGTGGTCTTGCTGGACTTGTTTTACCATTGCCGAGGATGTCTTGAAGAACCGGGATACCGAGTCTGATCGGAATGTCTCGAGAGGAGGTCTATTCCTTCGTTGACCGTGAGAGCTTGTCATGGGCTAAGTTGGGACTCCCCTGCAGGGATTTGAACTTTTGAAAGCCGTGCCCGCGGATATGGGCAGATGGGAATTTGTTAATGTCTGGTTGTAGATAACTTGAACCTTAACTTAATTAAAATGAATCAACTGAGTGTGTTACCGTGATGGCCTCTTCTCGGCGGAGTCCGGGAAGTGGACACGGTGTTGGAGTAATGTTTGCGCAGGTTGCTCTCTAGTTTCTCGCTCGCGCTTTGCCCCTTCTTCTCGCTCTCTTTCGTGTATGTTAGCCACCATATATGCTAGTCGCTTGCTGCAGCTCCACCTCATACCTTTACCTTACCCATAAGCTTAAATAGTCTTGATCACGAGGGTGCGAGATTGCTGAGTCCCCGTGGCTCACAGATACTTCCAAAACCAGCTTGTAGGTGCCGATGAGTCCGTGCAGATGACGCAACCAAGCTTAGGAGGAGCTCGATGAAGATCTTGTCCTTTGTGTTGTTTCGTTCTAGTTGATCAGTAGTGGAGCCCAGTTGGGGTCGATCGGGGACCTTTGTCGCATTTGGGGTTCTTCTTTTATTTTGGTTCCGTAGTCGGACCTTGATTGTATCTGGATGATGTAATGCTTTATTCATGTATTTGTGTGAAGTGGCGATTGTAAGCCAACTATGTATCTCTGTCCTTTATATATTACATGGGTTGTGTGAAGATTACCTCACTTGCGACATTGCTTTCAATGCGGTTATGCCTCTAAGTCATGCTTCGACACGTGGGAGATATAGCCGCATCGAGCCGTTACAAGCGCGAGGAGCGGCGCGGTGGCGCAGGTGAACGGCAAGGGTAGGTGGCGAGCTACGGGAGGTGCGGTGGCGGTGCGGTGCGCGCGAGATGCGGCGGCGGCGGGATGCGGCGGAAGCAGCGGCGCGAGAGAGAGAGGGCGGCGGTGGGATAGGCTTATATAGGGGGGCGAGGTGTTGCGTGGAGGAGGGGCAGGGCAAAGGCGGCGGGCGCGGAGTCCGGAGGTGGCACGGACATCGAGGCGATGATGGCGTGCGGCGGCAGGTCTCCCGCTCGGGAGAGAGACGACGCGCGGGACTGGGCTGGGCCGGCTGGCTGGGCTTCGGCAAGTTGGCCCGGTCTGGCTAAGAAGTTTTTCTAAACATTTTTCCGGACAAAAAAATAAAAACGAAATAAATAAAAGTATTATATAGGCATATAATATATCAAATTTTTTACAAAAAGATGTTCTACAACGTGAACATTTTTATAACTTTAAATAAATGCTACAAAAATTTGAATAAATCAAACAATGCTACTGATTCAATAAAACCCACTAAAAATCATTTTAAAAATATCAAAATGATTTCAAATTAATTTTTCTCCAATTTTCTATTGTAGGGAATCATGTTACCCTATTTCCCATGTATTTTGTTTTTGGAGAAAAATAATTTGAATAAAACTCAAATAACCCAAATTGAAAAATAATAATTTCAAATGGATTTTAAATTTGAGTTTCTTTGAAACTCCCAACTCATATTTCATATGTTTTGAAGAAGTCATTTTATCTTCTCTCATGATAATCATTGAGTTGCTTAAAGTTTTTGAATTTGAAATATTTCCAAATAAAATTCAAATCTTTTCAAAAACCTCTTTTCATTTAATTAAATGAAAGAAGTCATATCATCTTCTCTCGAGGGTTTTGTATTTGAAAAGAATTTGAATTCAAGGAGATCAAAATGCAAAAAGGTGAAAGTTTGGGAAAGTCCTTTTATTCCCTCTCATTTAACTTTCAAAAAGTTTTGAATTTCACTCAATCAATCACACAACAATCAAACAAACAATCATCTATCTATTTATTATAACATTCCAAAATTTAGAATTTTGGGATGTTACATGTGCATATTTGCAAACTGGAATTTTGCTCTGTGGATAGGGACCCAGATGCCAGGGACTGTGGCGTCTGGGTGTGCATATTTGCAAACTGGATTTTTGCTCTCTGGATAGGGACCCAGACGCTAGGGACCGTGGCGTCTGGCCCAGAGTTCTTTATTTTGTTAATGTTTTTGCTTGGCAACTTGTTGCACACACTTTTAAACATTGGAAATCAAACAAAAATATGAACAAAACATAGTTTGCACATAATCTCAAATAGGTTGCACATAAGTAGTTCATGACCACACAAGGTCTTGAATAACAAGTTCACACACGATGTCTCAAATGACATAAGTAGTTCATGACCACACAAGGTCTCGAATGACAAGTTCATACATTAAACAAAGTCTCGACAGTCCATCATCAACGTTGGTGCCTTTCCATTTGTCTACTGAGTAGTACGGGGCCACTTTCCCTTCTTGTCACGTGCCTCGTCCTCCTCTCGTGCATCGCGAGCCCTTGCAAGTTTTCTTGCCCTCTCTTCTTGACGAGCCTCCTTCTCTTTGCGTGCCCTCTCTTGCTCATGCTTCTTCCGCTCGTTCTTCTCCTTCTCACGACGCTCATGCTTCAATCCCCGTGCAAAGGACTCCTCGAACAGGCGCTGCCTCCGTAAGTAATCTCGATGTTGGTCCTCTTGGACATCTTTGGTACCTCGTGATCTATCCAAGTGAAGTACTTGCAAAGTGGAGGAGGCGACTACATAAAAATCATGTTTTTGTTAGTAATATGAGTTCAAACTTGATGAGGTTTTTTGTATGTACACCTAACATACCGGTGGTATGTCATATGCGTTAGTTGGCCTTCGACGATCATGTGCATAGTTGGGACACACGAAAAACCTTCTACCTTCTGTCCATGACTTCTTGCGGTCCGTGGACACCTTCAGCTTGCAAACATCACCACACCAACATGGTGGTGTGGGCACATCCTTCTCCTTCTCCTTGTCCAACCTGACCTCCATCCACGTCTTCGGCATGTCCTCTTGGTCCGCGCACGCCGGCCTCGTCCTGAAACCGGATGAAGCCATGCCTACAAAAAGAACAATTGTTAGCACAAGACACAAAGAGAGTACATGTGTAAATACAGTAAATCAATAAATGCTAGGAATTGTATGAACAAATAATATACCATTATTATTAGATCAACCATCCGGATTAAGCAAATAATCGAAGGCCGATCCATTATCAACCATTCCTCTACGACCACCACCACCTCTAGCACTTGTGCTTCCTCTCCGACCACCACCACCTCTAACACTTGTGCTTGCTCGACCACCATCTCTAGCACTTGTGCCTGCTCGACCACCACCTCTAGCACTTGTGCTAGCTCGACCACCACCTCTAGCACTTGTACTCCTTCTACGAACACTAGCACCTCTAGCACTTTGTGCTCCCTCTACGACCACCACTACCACCTCTGACACTTGTGCTTCCTCGACCGCCACCACCGTCACCTCTTCCACCTCGTTCACC
Organism: Triticum aestivum; assembly: GCF_018294505.1. NCBI lineage: Eukaryota > Viridiplantae > Streptophyta > Magnoliopsida > Poales > Poaceae > Triticum > Triticum aestivum. Next base: position 513,543,293 of record NC_057803.1, read on the forward strand.
ATCGGTGCCACCTCCACGACTTGTTTTTATTTTTTTGGTTTTCCTTTTCTTGCATGTCCGCTCATTGTGTCCCCTTTGACCGCACACTCCACATTTGATAGTGTCAGGAGCCTCCATGAAATGACCGCTACCAAATTGTTTCATGCCAGTGTATCCAGCCGGGTCATCCATATCACCCCTGAACCTCTTAGTTCTCCTTCTACCCTTGGTCTCCACCTTCAGAAGAGAGTCTGGCCTAATATGAGGGCCATGGTACTCAGACCATTGTGATTGGTCCAAGAAAGGGTGAAATCTTGGCGCCCATGTCAACCTAGTAGCTTCCACATGGAACTCTTGCATCCGCACGGTTTTTCCATCACAAACAGGTATGTTTCTCGCCTTCGCCGCCGTTATCAAATGCGAGCATGGCCAATGATACTTACTAGGCCTCTCGCACTGGCACCACCGAGTCTTCAGACGCACCTCAAATGCAGCACCACCATATTGAAAACCGTCTCGTGTTGTGCCACCTGGCTCATCAATTTGATAGATCATTTCAATTCTGTCGAATATGATAACTTGTTGCCGTGAAGACTTGCTTGCTTGTAGCTGCAACCATTCATCTACCTTTTCCGGATAATCCTTTTTTTCACCTATCCATTTTGCAGTCTCTTCAGAATGCCTCTGAAAGTACTCATTAAGCTTGAAGAAAGTGTACTCCACTATTGCAGTCATCGGCAATGCACGAGCACCCTTCAGCACATTGTTGAAACATTCTACCAGATTGCTCGTCACGTCGCCATATCGCCTACCACCATCGTCATGAGCGTGTGCCCACTTGTGCTTCTCAATTCCTAGTTAAGAACTCTTTTCCCCCTTCGTTCACCACTGCAAAGAGTTTGTTGTACTGAGCATCGAAACCTTCGGTGGTGAAGGCCACACATACATGGGTAAGGTCTTTGCTGAGATCCTTGCTCTTACATGCCTGGTAAAAGTTGGCCACGAAATGCCTCATGCACCATCTGTGGTGAAGCTTTGGAAATCCTAGAATAACAATGTCCATTGCCTTGAGTATGCCATGGTGCCGGTCCGATATGATGCATACCTCCCTAGCCCCAATCACATTGTGCCTAACATGATCCATGAACCACTCCCAGTTGTCTTAGTGTGCCCTTGTATCTACCGGTCAAGAACGTGCCATCTATAGACAAGACCGGACGACAATGCTGAAACGCCTCCACACATTGTCCATAACTCCAGAAGGCACGGTGGAACACTCCATCGTGATCCTCGACCACATGAAACATGCCCGGGTTCTTATGTGCAATCGCGGCCAACAACCTTGGGAGCTGGTTGTATGCTTCTTCATAACCACCATACAACATCCTAATAGCATTTGCGTTTGCCTTCCATGCCTTCCCATACTCGACTTCATAACCAAATTGTTTTTTCACCGTCCGCATGAGAAACCTCACTTTCACAGTGGGATCAAAGCCTATGTATTTCATCCATTTGTATCCGAGATACTCATATGTGAGTTGACGGTGTGTCGTTCGAAGTCGTTTAGATGGCAGTTTGCAGCTATGAGTGGCAACACAACTTCTTAACACCCATTCTTCGGTTTCTTTAAGCTTTCTTGCATGAACCTTCCATGGGCATCCTTCTTGCTCACACTTCACGGTGTAACGCAACTTCATGTCGGAGTGCTCAACATAAATTGGCCTATGGTTCCGAATGGCATAGTCAGCCAACCAAAACTTCAGCATAGGCAAGCTCAGAAACTTCACTCCTTTCTCCAAATAAGCATTCTCGTCCTCATTCTCCACCCTTGGTTCTCCTGGATCCGGGCATGGTGTTGGCTCAATCGCCGTCATTCTCATTCCACCATCAACAACAACTTTATGGGCAAGGCTGAGGTCTTTAAACAAGTGAGTTCTTTTTTCTAAGCCCATCAGCTCAAAGTGGATTTGGTTTTCCTCCTTTGTGAATCCATCCTCGTCCAACTTTTCAACTGGACCCTCGTCATCCGAGTCATACGCATATTGACGCCTAAAAGGCAAGTCACGATCCATGTCCTTTTGCGCTATGTACGCATCCAAGTCACCAACATCATTACCATGAAACCCTTCCTCTTGCTCTTCGTCGTCATCATAAGCATTTTCATCCTCTTGAATTACTTCGTCACTACCAATCACCTCAACGTCATTTGCTTGGCTAGTTGGTGGTTGGCTAGAAGCATTGGGGGCATACAACTCAACCTCATTTGCTTTAATAGATGGTACACGGGGACGTGGTTGGCGATAAGCATTGGGGGCATCAACCACAACCCTATGCTCAACAAGTGGCACCATTGTCCTCTCGCTCATGTCATCCATTGGGGAAGAGACATGCCGGTTCAAATCAAAGGTAAACCGATGAGATTCAACCTTGGTGACAAACAATTCAAGTGACTTGTCTTCCGGTTGGGAAACTTTTTCCTTGTATACATCCCAATGCAAATCTGAGGTGATAGGCATACTTTTCAAGCGAGATTTGGCTCCAACTCCAACATCATACCTTCCTATTAACTTAACATCAACATTGGTGTCCATCCACTTTAAGACTTGTCTCACTGTTGCAACAACATCCTCATAGCTAGGGCTTGTATCAAAAATCAATGGTTCCTCACCCGTGTCGGCGTTGTTACTCAAGAATGCCTCCTTGTCCATGTAATGAACATTAACAAGTCTCTCCATCTAAAAATAACATGAATGCATTTAAGACTTCAATGAGAATTGGTGTTTATCCAAATACATCTCATTATATCCAAATCATATCAACACTAAATTATTGGTGATGTCCACAAAAGTATCACTAATTAACACATACTAAGCAAAGTTAACCCTAATCACTAACTAACCCTAACCCCCAATCTTTCTACTCAACAAGCATATATTCCTACTACACACCACGCATATCACTATATTATCAAAGTTAACCAAGCCATTCACACTAACATAAGAGAGAAAACATGAACTAGGGTTCCACCAACATGTATAAAATGCAACCAAAATAACAAGATTTAACCAAAAATAATTGGATGATTTGGGGGAGATTACCAAGAGCAATAAAGTGATGGAAAGATCCACCTAAGGGATGCACCTTTTGGAGAGGATTTGAGAGGGAGCTTGAGGGGTAGGAGAGAGTGTGAGAGCTCCAAGTGTTCTTCAAGCTCGGGTTGTGGATTGGGGAAAGTGTTTGGGGTGGGTCCCACACACTCTCCCGTGAGTTATCCAGTTACCAGGGCCAGACGCCAGGGTTCCTGGCGTCTGGCCCCTTTATCACGTCAGCACGTCAACGGGCAGGCGGGCAGTGCGGGCCAGGGGCCAGACGCCAGGGTGGCTGGCGTCTGCTTCGCAACCCAGACGCCAGGGATGTTGGTGTCTCCTGGCGTCTCCCAAAGAGGTCAGAATCGATTTATTTTTTTGAAAACGAGGTCAAATCATGATTTTGTTAGCTCTTTAGGTCATAACAGTAATTTTGTCCTGTCTTTGTATTGGTCTACTCGAATGTAATCAGTGATTTTTTTTTAGGGGAGAATGTAATCAGTGATGGTTTGCTTTATTATAAAGCCGACAAACGGTCGTAAAAGGTGGCCGGCCCACCGAGGGGATGTGCTGATTGAGAGTGATATCTCGAGCAGGCCCACTTCCGCTATGCTTTTCTCCAAGCCCCAAACCCAGTCTCACCTCACTCCGTCCCTCCGGCGTCGTCTTCCTCCGCCAGCGCCGCCCCTCCTTCTGCGATTCCTCATCGACGTCGCCGTTCTTAGTTGCTCCCGTCATCTTGGTAAACTTCGTAGCTGATTGATCTCTCACTCTCCACGATTCTCGCAGCTTTATGTGTTTGTAGTATCTGCCGCAAGCTGGATTAATCCCCATTGCTTCTTTCTCGTCGGCGCGGTGCTCGCAATCGACGGAGTCGGCAGTTTAGCAACGACGCGTTCCTGGCCGGCACCGCCAGTCAACGAGATGTTCATTCCCTAGTTTGTACTGGACCTTTTGCTGTGGGTAACTTCGAAGCTTCAGCTATTTGCAGTGAGGGATTATAAGAGGACTGACGCATTCCCACAACAGCTCTGCTCATCAGCCTGATGATGATTTTTTTAGATATCCAGTTTATTGCCCTGGTTTCTTGCTCTTCCATGATTCCATCTTAGGTATCGAGTCAAGTCACATTTGCAGTCTGATTTCATAGACATTCTCCTAGTTGATACACCATCTTCAGATTCCTGCTCAGGCAATACACTTATACACTTTGGCGAATGCGGCGTGATTACTGCAGAGTACAGAGGCTGCATGCTGCGATTGGCGTCAACTGCTTCATAGAAATCAGATTCTTCCCAACTGCACATCATAGGGTGCGTTGACCCAGTCTGGTCTGAAATCTTTGTCGTGCTTCTGAGGTATCTGACATCGGTTGTGATGCGGCCTTGGTGCTTTGTGTCCTGCCTCTTCGCCATTAGTGGCCTTGGCCTGAGTTTGGACAAGGTGAGCTGTGTGCCGTTGTAGACTTGTAGTTATGGTGGGTGTGGTTTCTAACCTCTTGGTTTAGCGTTATATGCTAAAAGGCGTCGTGTCCCCTCTTCTTCTATGCTATTGATATACCTCTCCGTGGTGGATTGTTGAAAAAAAAATGTTTATTGACATACAAGCTAAAATGGAATTTGATCGTTTTTTCTAGAAAAAAAAAGCTAATTTGATCCGTGGACAGAACGTGATTGGTGCTGGTGTTGTCTCTGTAAAAATGTTGATAAAAGGTTTTCAAACTTTTCTGAGTTCACCCACCTGGTTGTTCTTGTTACTGGGTTTAGTCACCTTTTCTCCCCACCACTTTGCACAGTTCAGCGGAGGATGAGCTGCACCTATTAATGAACTATGCAAGAGTCCATTCCTTTAGGTAATAATGTTTCTTTTAGTACTATTATTTTGTGACCAGGTATAAATTTGCCTCCTTTGTTTAAAAGTATACTTTGGCAGCTAAGCCAAAAGCCTATCAATTAATATATAAAAATCTCAACTTGGCAGAATATTGTCAGTAGATGCCAAGATCAGAAAGCAAGATAATAAAGAATCAGAAACTGTAGAAGACAAAAACAGCATTTATATCCTAGAGTTCTAAAACAGATGGGAATCTTGTGGATTACATAGTGTGACAAGAAGTCCTCCCTCTTCCTCACTCTGCCATGGGGAAACTTCATCTGCTAGCTCTGCTTCTTCCTGTACTTCTTGGGTTACCTCTGTTGTACATCTGTGAGATACTATGGCTGAGGCCAGAGAGGATAAGAAAGAAACTAAGGAAGCAAGGTGTGAGGGGTCCCAGGCCTACTTTGCTCTATGGCAACACCCAGGAGATAAAGAGGATCCGACAAGAGGCATTGCCTGCGCAGAAGCAAGACACCAGTAACTACATGTCCACCCTCTTTCCTCAGTTCATGATCTGGAGGGAAACATATGGTATGTAGTCAAAAGTTCAATTCATGCACGCATAGTCTCTGGTTTGGTCTATTTTAACAGTAACACTTGTTCTTTGCTTACAAGTCATTTTTAGTATGTTAGTGATTAGATGGCCCATGGATGTTTCTATTCTTGTGACATAAGACTGTGAGATCACAAAATTTACATTTTACAGTTTGTTGGCAGTGCATCTCGTCTCTGTTGCTATTTATGCTTTGTACATTTCATTGATGTAAGGCATCCACCCTAGCAACCCTATCATCCAAAAGATAAAGCCACATTATACTCACTTACATGTTCCGCACTGTCTTCTTGCTCGTAGTTAGTGACAAAGGAACATCCTTACCAACCTTAGCTGGGTATATAAATGGTCTCCCAAAAGTCAAAAGTCAGGAACAACTCGGATAATTGAAAGCTACATAAGCTTTTGTGATGCCCCGAAGGACTGCTGTTGCGATCGGGGACGAATTGTGTGTGGATTTGAGCAAGATTGAAATTGGGACACGATAGGGGAAGAAGGACGAACCCTAAGCTACATAAGATCTAGTTTGTTCTCCTTTCTTACTTTGGTCACTCTTTTGTCCAGTTGCATCTGAGCCGTTAACTGAACCGTCTAGTGTCGACTTCTAGTTGACACCATCTTCAGACTGAAGCTCAGGTTTAGGTTCGAGTCGAACCCTGACAGCTTTCTCTTGATGTCGAAATTTACTCTTGAACATTGGAATACTGACGATATAAAATACTACTCCCTCCTATCCATATTAATTGTAGTACAAAGTTATACTAAAGCAGCAACAATTAATATGGATCGGAGGGAGTAGTATTTTGGTTAATGATATAATAATTCTCTTGGAACCTGGCCTCCTACGAGACCTAAATGTCTGTCTATAGATCTTTTTGTCTTGTTCTATGAAATATTGTTCAACTATGCCTTAAAACAAAATGCGTGAAGTGATCAGTAGTTGGCTTGTTGACTGAAAATGCTGGAATCTTTTTTGTATGAAGACCGTGCATTTGTAACTAATTTTTATAATAAGGAATTTCACTCCAGTGGAAAGTAAAGTTGAATTTTTTGCCAGATATAATTAGCGAACATATACAGTATTTGATATAAAATTATTCGGTTTATCTCAATGGTATTTGCAGTACTTATTCGTGCTGTATTTCTTATATTAGTCCATTCTTTTTATGGCGATGATGCTATTGGATTGTGAATTTGGAATAGGGTCGGTATTCCTCTACTCAACAGGAGCTGTGGAGATTCTGTATGTTTCTGACCCTGGCATGGTCAAGGACATGAGCCACTGCACATCATCTGAGCTCGGAAAGCCTATTTTTATACAGAAATCTCGCAAACCACTCTTCGGTGAAGGCATCTTGGTGGCAAATGGCAATATATGGGCCTATCAGAGAAAGATCATTGCACAAGAGTTCTTCATGGAGAAGATTAAGGTGACGTCAGCTTCTTCATGCTTAAATATGAGTTGAAATACTAAGAACATGATCCGGCATTATAGTTGGAATTTCTGTAAGAAGTCATTATAATTGCAAGAATGATGTTTGCAGGTCATGATAGAACTAATAGTGGAGGCTTCTGCCCCACTGCTAGAAGCATGGGATAGTATGCTTGACGGCACGGGAGGGAGTAGAGAGATAGATGTGGATGGTTATTTGCGGAGTTTTTCGGCGGATGTAATCGCCAGGGCATGTTTTGGCAGCAATTTCGCAACAGGGGAAGAAATATTCTACAAGCTCAGGCAGCTTCAGAAGGCGATTTCTCAGCAAGATGCACTTGTTGGATTATCCGCAGTGTGGTAAGTATACATATCTAACATAGTGAAAAGAAAATGAAAAAAGAAGTGGATAAGATAAGTCTTTTCCATAGGGTAAATAAGGTTCATTCTCATTCATCAGACAGGAATCACTGAAATTGTGATGTAAATATCCGAAATATTTTTCCCCAAAATAGTCTGGTTGCTCAAACTAAGATAACTCTTTTCCATAGGGCAAAGTCTAGTCCAGTCCTGTCATAAAATTAATACTCCCTCCGTCCCAAGAGTGTTCTTATATTATGGGACGGAGGGAGTAGTGATTTCCACTTTTTACCCAGTAGATGCAATCTTGTGACAACGTTACTTTATTTTAAAATACCTGGCCACATTTTACTCAGTTGTGACCTTTGTTATGGCTTTTATCCTATTTATATTTCCCTTGACTGACAATGCAGCTGACTAGGTGGACAACTCAGGTTCGTAATCGCCGGGGGTGTAGTGGCTGAACCCCACCTCGGTGCACCCACGCAAGAAAACATACCAAAACATCTCGAATTTTTTTGAAACTTTGTGGAAATGATCATCAACAAATGTTAGAGAGGCTTGCCAAGTTTGGTGGTCAAATGACATCCGAGGAAAACTGTACAAAAATAACAAAATTACAAATTGGTCAAACAGTGCACTTACATTTTGAGTAAATTTGAGTAATTTTGTCTGTTTTGTATAGAGCTCACTGGATGTCATTTGACCATGAAAATTTGCAAGCCTCTCTAACATTTGTTGATGATCATTCCCACAAAGTTTCAGATTTTTTCAAAATGTTTTCATATGTTTTCTTGCGTGGGTGCACCGTGGGTGCATCAAGGGTGGGTGTAGAAAAACTGTTAGAGTTATAATATAAGTCATGTACCCCTTTGTATTTATCCCGTTGTATAAGGGGTTTCCTGCATATGTTCCACACCTGTACATGTATATATATCGGCCTATGGCCTCATGGGAATACAAGTTGCATATTTCCTAACATGGTATTAGAGCCCTAGGGTTTTTTTTTCGCACGCCGCAACTCGTGCTCGATCCCGTCGTGCACGGACGTTTCCGTTTCCTTCTCCCCGGACGGCCGCTGCTGCTTCCTCTCCTATTCTGCTCCGGTGGAATCTTACCCATCCATCCACGCCAGGTCCTGATCCGCCGCCCCGGCCTGAAGCATCCACGCCCGCCGGCCTCCTCAGCACGTGTTGGGGCGCTGCTTCTTCTTCTGGACGCCACAGCCGCCACGTGGTCTGCAAGGTCGGGCAGACTAATCCGGCCGCTCGCTGTTGGCCCGTGACGGCCCGCCTGAACCTGACGTGTGCATGTACAAGTCTCATCCCAATGTGTGCTTGTTCACATGCGGCTGCTGCACCATCTTCCTCCCGTGAAGGCCCGTGACGTGGTGCACTAGCCTCCCCCACTTGATTCTGCTCCGCCGCCGCCTACTGATTCCGATCTGATTTGCTCGGCCGCTGTGTTGGCTGTTTGACTGGTTGCCTTCCGATAAAAAAAAAGAAAAAAAAAGAAAAAAAAGGAAGCATCATGTCGTCGGGTACAATTTCCTCTCCACACTGTCCGCTGATTTTGGAAGGCGTACCCTACACTGATCCTGTCTCGCATATGCGCTTTTCCTCGATGCTTGGTGCTCGTCAGCCTGTGACGTCGTCCGCTACGGCATCTTCCGCCTGTTGTGTTGGTCACTCCTCCGCGACTCTTCTCCCGACCTCTGCACATGGTGACCGTCGCTCTACGTCGACTCCTCTCGCGACTTTCACTGGTAGTGCTGGTGCATATGGTTCCGTCGACTCCGCCTCGCACAGGCGTCTTCCATTGACGCTTGGCGCTTGTCTACATACGGCCTCGTCTCCTCCACCAGCCTGTGTGGATACTACTGGTCATGCTACACCGCCACATCTAGCGGCTTCCACAGGTGGTGGTGGCCGCTTCTCTCCCGGTGCTCCCGGTGCTACTGCGTCGACTACTTCAGCTGTGTACTTCACTGAGGAGGAGATTGCGCGACTTCGCGCCCTGCTGGTTGCCTCAGACTCTATTGTCGGGCGCATCTACGTCGACCTCTTCAGTTGCGCCCCTGACCGAGCAGGAGATTGTGCGAGTTCGATGCCTGCTAGCTCCATCCTCCGGTTCTCCATCGACAGGTTCTGCTGGTTCTACTGCTGACTCTTCTGGCATTGTGAGACCACCTTCTACACAAGCAGGTACATCTCCGTGGATTCTTGATACTGGAGCATCTTTTCATATGACTCATGATTCATCCACTCTGTCCTCTACTCGACCTCTCGATTCTCCTGTTCATGTTCTTACTGCTGATGGTACCTCTCTCCCGGTTATTGGCCGAGGCATTCTTAGCACTTCTTCTTTTCATGTTCCTGATGTTGCTCATGTTCCCCGACTTACCATGCAGCTCATTTCTGGTGGACAAATTGTTGACTCTGGTTGTCGTGTCATTCTCGACTTTGACTCTTGTTCCGTTCTGGACCGCCATACTGGTACTCTCCTTGGTGCCGGTCCTCGACGTCGTGACTCTCAGGGTCTCTGGGAGCTTGACTGGCTTCATCTTCCGTCCGCTGCTGCTGCCGCCAGTCTCTCCTCCTCTGTTGCCTTGTCTACCAGCTCTTTTCAGCAGTGGCATCATCGCCTTGGTCACCTATGTGGCTCTCGTCTCTCATCCTTAGTTCGACGTGGTCTTCTTGGATCCGTCTCCGGCGGTGTGTCTTTAGACTGTCAGGGCTGTCGGCTTGGTAAACAGGTCCAGTTACCTTATCCTCACAGCGACACTGTGTCTCAGCGTCCTTTTGACCTTGTTCACTCTGATGTCTGGGGTCCAGCTCCCTTTGCCTCGAAGGGAGGTCATCGCTACTATATTATCTTCATAGATGATTTCTCTCGGCACACATGGATATATTTTATGTCTTCTCGTAGTGAGGTCTTATCTATCTATAAGCATTTTGCTGCCATGGTCCACACTCAGTTCTCTACGCCTATTCGTGTGTTCCGTGCTGACTCTGCTGGAGAGTATATCTCCAAGATGTTGCGTGGAGTTCTTGCCGAGCAAGGTACTCTTGCTCAGTTCTCTTGTCCTGGTGCTCATGCTCAGAATGGCGTGGGTGAGCGCAAGCATCGTCACCTTCTTGAGACGGCTCGTGCGTTGATGATCGCCGCCTCTCTTCCACCTCATTTTTGGGCCGAGGCTGTTTCCTATGTTTTTAAGGCGACGCCTTACCGCCTTAGGGAGGGGGGGCGCTTTGGCGCCTAGGCGACGCCTAGGCGGGCGCTTTGGACGCCTAGGCGCCCAAAGCGGTCGATTTTCCAAAGCGGAGGGGGAGCGCTTCGACGCCTAGGCGTCGCCTAGGCGTCGCCTTAGGGACGCTTTAAAAACATAGGCTGTTTCCACTTCCACCTATCTCATCAACCTTCAGCCTTCCACTGCTTTGCAGGGTGGCGTTCCTTTCGAGCGTCTCTTTGATCGTTCTCCTGATTAATCGGCGCTTCGTTTGTTTGGTTGTGTTTGCTATGTTCTTCTAGCCCCTCGTGAACGCACCAAACTGTTCGCTCAGTCTGTTGAGTGTGTCTTCTTAGGCTATAGTGATGAGCATAAGGGCTATCGTTGTTGGGATCCTATCGGTCGTCGGATGCGTATTTCTCGGGATGTAACTTTTGATGAGTCTCGTCCTTTCTACCCGCGTCCATCTTCCTCAACCTTTTCAGTGGAGGATATCTCTTTCCTCACTTTTCCTGACACACCTCCCTCTGTGCCCAGTATTCCTATTCCTCGTCCTGCTGTTGCAGATCCGACGCCATCCTCTCCTACAGATTCTTCTCCACCTTCATCACCGCCACATTTCCCATCTCCACCTTCATCACCGATACCTTCCCCTTCTCCACCTTCGTCCTCGCTACATTCCCCGTCTCCACCTCCAGTGATTCCACCTCTTCCCTCCTTTCCTTTTCATTATACTCGTCGTCCACGTGTTCTAGATAAATCCACTGACGTGCCATCTACTTCTGGTGCGTCGTCCTCCTCATCCCAGCCGCCTTATGGTCTTCGGGCTCGGCCTCGCCCTCCCCTGACCGCTATTCTCCTAGTCGATATGCTCTTTCGGCTATACTCGAGCCTACGTCTTATCGCGATGCTCTTGTTCATCCTGAATGGCAGTTTGCGATGGCAGAGGAGCTTGCTGCTCTTGAGCGCACCGGCACGTGGGATCTTGTTTCTCTTCCTCCCGGTGTTCGTCCCATCACTTGTAAGTGGGTCTACAAGGTTAAGACTCGCTCTGATGGTTCTCTTGAGCGTTACAAAGCTCGTCTTGTGGCTCGTGGTTTTCAGCAGGAGCATGGTCGTGATTCCGATGAGACATTTGCTCCTGTGGCCCATATGACCACTATCCGCACACTTCTCGCTGTGGCCTCTATTCGTCATTGGTCTGTTTCTCAGCTTGATGTTAAGAATGCCTTTCTTAATGGTGAGCTGCGTGAGGAGGTATACATGCAGCCCCCACCTGGGTATTCTGTTCCTGATGGCATGGTCTGTCGTCTTCGTCGCTTTCTCTATGGCCTTAAGCAAGCCCCTCGCGCCTGGTTTGAGCGTTTTGCCTCTGTGGTGACTGCCGCTGGTTTTTCAGCGAGTGATCATGATCCAGCGTTGTTTGTCCACATTTCCACTCGTGGTCGGACTCTTCTTCTTCTCTATGTTGATGACATGATCATCACTGGCGACGACCCTGAGTATATTGCCTTTGTAAAGGCTCGTCTTAGTGAGCAGTTTCTTATGTCTGATCTTGGACCTCTTCGCTACTTTCTTGGGATTGAAGTCTCTTCTACCTCTGATGGCTTTTTTATATTCCAGGAAAAGTATATCCAGGATATTCTTGCTCGTGCTGCTCTTACTGACGAGCGCATTGTTGAGACTCCTATGGAGCTCAATCTTCACCTCCGTGCTACTGATGGTGATCCTCTCCCTGACCCGACGCGTTATCGTCATCTTGTTGGCAGTCTTGTCTATCTAGCTGTCACTCGTCCGGACATCTCTTATCCGGTTCATATTCTGAGTCAGTTCGTCTCTGCTCCCACATCGGTTCACTATAGTCATCTCCGTCGTGTTCTTCGATATCTTCGGGGCACGATCTCTCACCGTCTATTCTTTCCTCGCTCCAGTTCTTTACAGCTTCAGGCCTATTCGGATGCTACGTGGGCTAGTGATCCCTCAGATCGCTGTTCACTTTCTGCTTACTGTGTTTTTCTTGGTGGTTCTCTCATTGCCTGGAAGACGAAGAAACAGATTGCAGTTTCCCGTTCGAGTGCCGAGGCTGAGTTGCGAGCAATGGCTCTTTTGACGGCAGAGGTGACTTGGTTACGGTGGTTACTTCAGGATTTTGGTGTTTCTGTCACTACACCGACTCTGCTCTTATCTGACAGTACAGGTGCTATTAGCATTGCGCGCGATCCTGTGAAGCATGAGCTCACCAAGCATATTGGTGTTGATGCTTTCTATGTGCGCGCTGGTGTGCAGGATCAGGTTATTGCTCTTCAGTATGTGCCTTCTGAGTTACAGTTGGCGGATTTCCTGACGAAGGCCCAGACTAGAGCACAACATGGCTTTTATCTCTCCAAACTCAGTGTTGTTCATCCACCATGAGTTTGAGGGGGGGGTGTTAGAGTTATAATATAAGTCATGTACCCCTTTGTATTTATCCCGTTGTATAAGGGGTTTCCTGCATATGTTCCACACCTGTACATGTATATATATCGGCCTATGGCCTCATGGGAATACAAGTTGCATATTTCCTAACAAAAACCACTCTCATTCTGATATGGGGCATGAGCAGTGTGGTGCAGCCGTGCAGCTAGCAGTACCTATTCAGCAAAACTAACACAATTTTTCATAGAACTTGACTGAACCAGAGGGATTTTTCATAATTTGGTATATATATATCTTCTACGAGTAGTGAGATACCATGTCTTCCTAACAAGTGGATCTAGCTTTTCAGTTCGGGGACATAATGTCACAAGTTCAGTACTAATGATTAAAATGTGGCAAGATATGTTAAATAGGGGAAAATCTGTCTCAAGGGGTAAAAAGTGAAACTTATAGTCATAATGTTTTGTGCGTGATTACAGGAAGAGTTTGCCGACCAAGGCCAATCGAGAGATACAAAAGCTGGAGCAAGAAGTTCGGTTACTCATCCTGAATGTCGCAAAGGAACACAGCCGTGGCAGCAGCAGCGAACACGACGATTGCATAAAGACTAAACACAATGGCCTTCTCCGCTCGATTGTCAATAGTGCTCGCCATTGTCCGGCCAGCTTCCGTGGCAGCGCCGAGGACTACATCGTCGACAACTGCAAGAGCATCTACTTTGCTGGGCACGAGACTACAGCCGTCACCGTCACCTGGTGCCTGATGTTGCTGGCCACACACCCGGCGTGGCAGGACCGTGCCCGTGCCGAGGCTCTAGAGGTGTGCCGTGGAGGCACAGAGCTCGACGTCGACGTCCTCCGGCGGCTGAAAACGGTGAGAAAGCATCCCGTCATGCATCAATCAGTCTCGAGAAGCTGGCATAACCATTACTACATTCCTTTTCCAGATCACCATGGTGATCCAGGAGACTCTCCGGCTGTACCCTCCGGGGTCATTGATTATGCGCGAAGCGCTGAAGGACTTCAAGCTCGGTGGGCTCGACATCCCACGGGGGACGATCATCCAGATAGCCATAGCAATGCTGCACCTCGACAAGGATGTTTGGGGCCAGGACGCCGGTGAGTTCCGGCCTGATCGGTTTGCGAACGGCGCCGCTGCGGCGTGCGAGCCGTCACACATGTACCTGCCGTTTGGGCACGGGCCCAGAATTTGTGCTGGGCAGAACCTGGCGATGATGGAGCTGAAGGTGGTGCTCGTGCGCCTGCTGAGCAAGTTCGCCTTCGCACCGTCGCCCGGGTACCGGCACGCGCCGTTGTTCCGGCTCACCGTCGAGCCTGGGTTCGGCATGCCTCTTGTCGTCACGAAGCTTCCATGATCTCTCTCACTGCCATCTGTGGCAAGAAGGTGCCGCGCCTGATGAAAACAGTGACGCCACCACTCCACTGTGTTTGTAATCGGCAAGGCGGTGCTTTCGTCGGTACTTTCTGCGGCGCAAGATTCAGTAAGTTCAGAAAACACTGGCAAAGCAAGGTATGGTTATTGATGACATGGTACCCGTATCTCCCCCAAATGATATTTCTTGGACCCTGATAAGTGTCACACCTATGGCACGAACACATGACAACTTCGAACGTTTTTTATGGCAAGTTTAGTGACGCGAGGATGGCGACTTTAGTTGTCAAGCATGACAACTTTCTTTTCGAATGGCAAGTTTCTGTTTTTTCTTTGGATTTGTTCTCTTTTCGGATGACAACTTTAGTTGTAAAAACCGTCGTCGGGGCCGGAGTGCTTCATGCCACACGTGTGGCACTTATCATTTAGGTATTTCTTTTGTTAGAAAGCAATTCTTTGCTCAAACTGAATTATTATTTTTACTTCTAGTATTTATTTTAAATTTTTTTGGAAAAGAGGGGTTTCCTCCGGTCTCATTTCATCATAAAACGAAGCCAGCAACAATTATCAGTACTGATTGTGCCGAATCGCAAGGAGCTTACATTGATGTAAGTGCCCGGCCCTGGATTTCCCTTGGATGCAGTTGACATTTCTCCAGACACTTTCGAATAGCAGCCCTGATCCTTGTCATTTTGAAACCGATCAGGGAGGAACGCCCATCACCCATTTGAAACAATCTCTCTTACGGTCTTACCTCCTCAATCTCAAGCCAATGATTCTCAAACCTCAAGAGTTTGCTCTTGGGTGGAGAAGTCCATCGCTGCACGCAGCGCATCTACGGCTGGCACAACCACCGGGCCCGTGGAGCAGAAAAACACGTCCCTCTCCCATGTCAGAAGGTACAACGGCCCGAGCCCACTGCACGGACGAGAGGCAGTGTATTTATCTGTATCAGCGATGTATCTCCGCTTTACCCGTTTTGCAAATCAACCTGCACGCATCACCACGCGAACGCGCAGCCGTGGATGCGCTGCGTGCAGGACATCCACTCTCCTCTTGGGTGTTTCCTTGTTGAAATCTACTGCGACGTACGGGAGTGTGGTCAGAAGTTGTTGCTGCAATTGCTGTGGCTGTAGTCTGAAGAAAGCTCAGCTTTCGGTTAGCGTTAACTAAAACCCTGTCCAGTGTGCAACTTTACTAGTGTTGGCTCACGTCTCTCATTCGACCATGTGAAGCTGCGGTTAGCAATATCAAATATCATCCATCACATGGTGTCTGATCCAGCTGTTGAAGCTTTCCATCCATCATAGCCCAATTAATACGACGACGCCTGGACTTTTCATGTCAAAATTTGCACGTTGATCCGAAACTGAACTTGGCAGAGCGTGCATGGATGCAGATTCAAGCGATTGAAGCGCGGATGAATAACACTTGGATACGATGCAAAGGATGCAGATACAAGCGCGTGAAGTGCGGCTGGCCAGCACATGCAGAGGGTTTCTCTAAGAGAAAGCTTAACTGAAACCTGACACTACTTAAACATGAAACCTGACACTGATTAAACATGACCTGACGGAAGAGACTGAAGCCAAAAGACTTGATTCTCCTGAAATGCATGCATAATGCAACAACCTCAAATGAGTGATCGCAGTGGTGACGGCTAGCCATGGGGTTGACCTGGAGGATGCAGAAGAGTCCGAGCAGTCGCGGATGCCCGCCGAAGAGCTCTGAGACGCACCAGTGAGGATGGCGTCGATGTTCAGGTCGCAGCATTGGAAGCCGCGTGCTGAACCTTGGTCTTCTTCCGCCTGGAGGAGGAGGAGCATGAGCGGTTCACCATCCCGCTGTCAGAGGAGCTAACAGCGGCTTTGCGCTTGGAGAAGCGCCCAATGGAGCCAACACATGCCCCGTTGTATAACTTCTGGATGCGCGAGCTGCGGCAAGGAGAGGGCGCGGCGGCTCTGGGAGCAGCGGAGGCCGCCACGGTGCTAGCGTCGTCGGAGATGGTGATGATGGGCGGCTGAAGGAGCTCAAGGGTGGGCGGGAGGGCGTTCCTACGTTTCCTGGAAGAAGACGGTTCTTGTTGCGTCTCATTATCTGCAAATGTTAATGAAGCACATGCAGTAAACATGTTAGTTTTCTGCTCAAAATTCGATCCACTCCAAAAATATCCAAAGAATATTCATTATATATACTGTCATTGCAGCTGGTGCTCCCTTGTAAACTAATACTAAGATCTTATATTAGTTTACATAGGGAGTACTATATATTGTCAATTCAGTTTAGGAATTACCAGCCCAACCATTTTTAGATGATGAAGAATTTTATTCTCAGAATTCTGCATACATGCATGCATGATGCACGATGTCCATCTAACAGAACTAATCGTAATCCAGTTTGATTGAAAATATTATGGCAAGCACCGATTTGATTGATTTTTGCAACTACTGATCACACACATATATATTTCCTAGCAAGCTGATCTAGACAGTAAGTAGACACCAGAAAAATGAGATTCACACACATATATACATACCTTTGCAAATATCCATCTGAGGCGTGTGTGGCGTGGCAGGCGTCAAGAACCCAGCAGGCGGATATGGTAGTATGAAAGGATGAACCACCGTTCCACCTCCAACAACGGAAAGCTTGGCCTTGAGGCTGAGGCTCTTTATGTCAATGGCATAATGATGATTGATGAAACGACTCCCCGCCGCCATCAGAGGGATTGCCTGCCCAAACGATGACCAGTCCGGCGACCACCTTCCCGACGTGCTGCACCTGGCAAAATCCGCCAAGCAGCTTGATCCATGGCTTTTCCTTCTCGAACACCCAAATATTGCGGTTGCGACCACCACGGTTCTCCTTGAGCAGCCACAGTTGCAGCCGGCGGTCCTTGACGCACACAAGGCAGCACTTGCCGTCGTCGGTCTCTCCGATGGAGTACCTTGTGGTATTCGAGCCCGCCTCCGAAATGGTTGCCGGGAGAGGGAGCATGGAGAAGTCCCTCGTGCGGGTGTCGAGCAAGAGCGACGAGGCCCCGGCGGTGTCCCCGTCGTGGTTCCAGAACATGAGCCCGGCCGCGTACATCGTCTGGTACGCCGGGGGCGGCGTGACGGTGTCCGCCGCCCAAGGGTGGAAGCGCCACCCGTGTGCTTTGGAGTCGTACTCGACGGCCCGCAGCCTGCGGCGATCGTCTACCTGCAGGGAGACCACGCGGAAGGAAGCGTCGCCGTCGTCGTCGACCAGGCAGTTGGCGTCGGCGATGTAGCCGTCCGGAAAGGGGTCGTGGTGCGGGCGGTCTATGTCGACGCGGCAGAGAGAGACGGGGTCGTAGACGGAGAGGGATCTGCCTCTGCCTCTGGAGAGGAGGAGGCGGCCACCCCGGGTCGTCCTCGAGGCGGGCGAGCAGGAAGTCGCCGGCGTGCGCGATGGCGACGAGGCCGGGGTCGGACCGGGCTGGGCCGGCGAGGTGGAAGAGGGGGAGGCCGGAGGGTTGCCAGCGGGAGAAGACGCCGAGGAAGCTGTGGGGCGACGACGAGGCGTGGCGTGCGCGGAAGCAGCGGAGGAAGCCGGGGCTGGAGGCGACGCGGCGGAGGCGCGCACGGCGTGTCCGAGGGAGGCCCACGATGGGAGGCGGAGCAGGATCTCCTCCACGTTGTCGTCCTTGAGGGAGTCCATGGTGGTCATCGCCAATTCGATCGGCACCGGCCGGCCGGCCTTGGCGGCGTCGTACTCGTCGTCGTAGGGCAGCCACGATCGCATGCAAGCGAACCGAGATACAAGCCCTCGCGGGATTGCCGCAATTTCGTGATCGATCGATGACGGCAACCTCTCTTTCCTTCTTAATTATTTTCGACGCTAGTTTTTGTTTTTTGATGAGGATTACACGCTAGCTTTTTCGATGGACGTGAATAATTAGGGCCCGTTCGGTATGCAGGTCAGAAAAACTAAGGAATATAAAAAAGTACAGGAACGGAGTTGGTTGTACAGTGCAATCCTGCATGACCCAAAACAGACGAATGAGAAAAAGAAGAGGTGTTCGGTTCATTGAAAACCTTACAGAGGTGTTCGGACTAGCAATGCGAGAACGTATATTATTTTATTCATTGCATGCCGGTTTATCTTCACTCACTGCCATGTGAAGTAATTTTTTATTCAGCTTGCATAGTGGCTGCCTCGGGCCTCCGCCCAAAAAAGAGATTAGACCAGATTTACAAAATCCTTTGGAATGGCGACTGTGAGAGAATCTTTCCACAGGGATATTGTAGATGTTTCCTTTGATCCGAACGCTGCCAAGGGAGATAAAACTGTGGAACGGACATTCCTATGGAAAAGTATCAAAATCCCGTGAAGCGAACACAGCCTTAACTCGGGAATGTTCCCGCGGGAAGCCCCTCGCGCGAACAAATCGTTTCCTCAGAAGGAGGGAACCATCGAACGTTTTACGTTCGCTGGAAAGAATCCCCACAGCGAACCACACATCACGTGCCAAAAACTGAGGAAAAAAAAGGCACAGCTTTATAGCAACAATAAAAAGTTTTTTTAAAGCAACAAAAAAGGCCTGAAACTGAAAACAAAATCAAGAAAACTGGGCCAAACTGTGTTGTTTTTTCTTTCACAAAACAAAAAAAATGTTTCATGCCGTGTCACTGTGCAAAAACTTGACATGTTTATTAAAACATTTTTTCTTTATTTTTTTCCATGGATCAGTACAAAAATGCCATGTGACAGTGCAAAAAACTACAAAAAAACTTTGCCATGAATTAGAAAAAAAATTGACACCACTTTTCAGGGTCCAAAATGAATTTGGCATGTGAACATAAATATTTTTTATAAAATGGCATGAGTTAGGACACAAAAAATGGTCATGCTCTAAAGAGTAAGAAATGCCATTGCTATCTAAATTAAAATTGCCATGGTCTAACTGTTAAAATTGTAATGCTCTGAAAGAATAAAAATACCATGCTACCTAAATTGAATATGTCATTGTCTACTTAATAAAAATGGCATGGACTAAACACTAAAATTGCCATGGTAACTAACAGAAATTACCCATCTTTTACCGAAGTGTCAATTTAGTATAGTTCTTTCAAAATGCATGTTTATATTAGGTCCCAGTTTTGTAGGAAGTGGTTCACCCATACATTTTCTCGGCCTTCCAGAGGGCGCGTCGAGCGTTTTCTCGGCCTTCCCAGATGCAGACTCTTTTCTCAAAGGTCCAGTCCAAACCTGACGGCGAGTAGGCCCAAAGATGCCTCAAGCCCAGCAGACACCGCACCCAGCCTAATTCCAGTTTTACAGCCCATTTTCTGAAGCCTTTGTACCTGTACACCGGATTGTCTCAGAAGAAAAAACTGTACACCGGCACAGTCGTACAGAGCACACGGCCTCACGCGCGCACCGGCGGCGGCTAGATCAGCGGTGGGCCGGTGGCGGATGCATGTCGCCGTCGAGGAACGTAAGTCGTAGAGGTAACGCCAAATCAGCATATTTTCATCCGGCAGATTCCAGATAGCTTGCCCTCGCTGGTTGGTTTAGCGTCGTCGTCTCCGGTAAATGTTGCAGCTCGTTTTGCTGCTACCTAGGGTTTGATTTGGTCCCAGATTAACGGGTGGAACTGATGGATTGTGACTGCTCGTATTAGCCAGAAAAAGAGAATCATATTGATCAATGATCATTATCTCTTAGACGGCCAACCGTGTTTGTATGTGTGCACTTTCTTGGTGTGGAAAGGAGGTGAAGGAGAAAAATAAATTGAATCTCATTCAGTTATTAGCAGAGAAGAGCGATTATAAGAACTGCACAAAATGGACATAAAGCCTGCTCGATGTAGAAATAATATTCCCTCTGATTTAGAAATGGAGTATGATAGTATGTGAGTTGTATTACAGGAAATTGGCACCATTGGATTGAACACTTTCTTTTGGTTGTGATTATATAACCACTTGAATAACAATAAATGGAAATTTTAGCTTGAAGATGAAAGTTGGACAGTGAAAATGGACTTCACACTTCGAAACAGAGGCACTAAATTAGTCATTCAATTTCACCCACATAGCACTGGAGCACATCTAATCGCCTATTCCTGATGTTTCATACTGCCTAATCCAGATTACTGTGATTCATTTTGCAATGATACAATATGACTCCCTGTTAAGAGTCCCCCATTTTTTGTTCTGAAGCAGATTCCTGGAAGCAGCAGCATGGCAAGGTACCAGCGATCATGGTCGGACATACCACCAGAGCTTGCTGGCCTGGTCCTCCTCCGCCTCCCTGCCCACTCTGACCGCATCCGTTTCGCAGCTGTATGCCGCCATTGGTGCGCCTCCGCAAGGCAGCATCAGCTGCCTCCGCCATTGCCGCGGTTCATACTCCCCGGTGGAACCTTCTTCACCTTACCCCACAGTGAATCCTTCCAGATCCCCAACGGTGCCGAATTCCACAGTTCCTGCGGTGAGTGGCTTGTCTTTGCATGTGACGACATCTGCTACCTCGTAGACACCTTCTCTGAGGCCACCTTGAAGCTCCCTGACCTAGACATGTACGACCCCATCGAGGAGCCTGACGAAGTTATCAACGGTCACAGCATACGCTACATTTGTCTGGACCTGAATGCAACCATGTCAATATACAAGGTAATCATGTGCTCAGAGCTCCTTGTTGCCGCCATCGTTGACGTTGGGGACCTCCGCACCCTTGCGGTGTGCCGACCGGGAGGTGACCTATGGTTTGTAAGTGCGCTTGGCTACGACAGGTCCCTTGACATAATTCTCCACGGAGGCAAGTTGCTCATTGTTGATGGATGGAGGAACCTTTACGTTATCGATGTCGAGGAGGACAGTGACAATGGCAGCCTACTCATTTCCCGGATCGAGCGCATCATCGAGGGTCCTCCCTGGCCCTTCAGGCGGTTCCCGGGTTTCCTCCTCGTATTTGACACATACCTGGCTGAATCCCGCGGCGCTCTGCTGCTGGTCCGCGGGACCATCTATGGCAACACACCTGCCGGCAGCCACACCAGGTTCGAGATCAGAGCAGTACGGTTTGAATTCGAGGTGTGTGAGGCAGACTTTCAGTCGTCTCAGTGGGTTGAGAAGAGGAGCGTGGGGGACGACCAGGTGCTGTTTCTTGGGCCAAGATGCTCCAAGTCTGTCTGTGCGTCCCAGTACAATCTGAAGGGGAACTGCATCTTCTTCCTGGATGACGACCGTTGCCAGTGGTACTGGAAGCATGCGCCGAGCGCGCCGAGCTCGTACGCGATATTCGACATGAGTGATGAGTCGGTCCGCTCGCCGCTTCCTAGAGGATCGTGCAAGGGCGAGGAGGCGCCGGCGACATGGCATTTTCCTAGGTGCTGATATTAGTCTGTTCCTGACATATGCACATCAGCGCTGAATACAAGCAACACTGTGGCTGATGATCACTGAATCGCTTCGTTGTCAATCAGATATGTTCTGTGTTCCAAAATGTCATTTTGATTCAGAATGCTGTAGTCTGTAAGTTTGTGACAGCGTTTTCCAAAAATTCTTCGTTCTTCCTGAGTAAAAACCCTGTAATTTCTCTTAAGCTGTTCAGTTGCGACAGAGAGATTCCATCAGTGCAGTGAGTGGCGTTGAAGATTTCGATGATCTAGAATACTGTAAGCATCATGGCAAAAATGTCGCCTTTCGATTCGAAAGACTCATCTCACAGTTTGCTTCATTTAGAATACATGTCTCCAAATATTAATTTAGAAGTTCTCAAAAAAAATCTGAAAATTTGAATATTCACAAGATACATGTGTTACAATCCCTTTGCTTTTTTTGTTTCACGATGTGTAGTTTTAATTTAGATTTGAAATTTAGGGATTGTAGACACATGTTGGAATTTTTTTAAAACTTGCAGATTTGAATTTGCGATGCGGTATCACGGTGTCATGCAAAGTTTGATATCAGACGCTGATCATACAGGGACACTATACCACCCAGATGCTCAATAATGCAGATCAACGATGGCCTTGAAGAAGAAACAACTGAATAAATCAGCATCAAGATGCAAGAACTGATACAACAACATAATGCAGTGCCACTGCGGTCTGCAAGCCTACGCGTATTTACAACCGCCTATACGAGGGCTATACTAAGTTACCTAAAACTAGTGGCAAAAAAAAAAATAGAATTCTTGAGCTGCTCCAGCTAATTCATCATCAGAACTAAAACAAGGACGCTGTTCTGGCTTCGTCTCTGAGCAAGAGCTTCTTCCACTCCTCCACCCAGCGGGTGTAGCTGGACTGCGGCGCAAGGACGTCGATCGACACCTCCTTGCTCTCCACCAGCTCCCTGGCGTACCGCTCGAACTCCCGCAGCCTCCCGAGCTTCATCGCCAACATCGCCACGTCTTGCTCAGCCTGGGCGCTTTCAGTCTGATCCCATGCCTCTTCCACCCTCGCCCAGAAGCATGGATCCTGAGTCAGCCCGGCGTACTTGCTCCTCGCTGTGGCAGCCGTGTCGCCGGTGCTCGTACCAGTGAAGGCTCCCTTCTCCTTCCACCACTTGTCGAACAGCTCATACCTGTGAAGTGTAGATCTCTGTGAGCTCACTGACCAAGCATGAACAAATGGTGTATGCAGCTCCAACATACTCCCCCTCAATCTTAGTTCAAAACTGCGACACTTATTATGGATCGGAGGGAGTACCTGCTGTCCCGGCCATGGGTGATGTAGCCGCCTCTGGTCTTGTGGAAGTTCTTGCGGTGATAGTCTGCGATGTCCAGTGGCTCGACGAGGAGCTGGTAGAACCGGGCGGCATTCACCCACTTGGCCCGGCGATGGAAGTCGTGCGGCAGCTGGCTGTTGTCGAGCATTGCGAGCACACCATCCCAAAACTGGCCCAGCTTGATGCGACACATGTCGGCCATGTTGAACTTCTTAGGTGACCTCCGTTGCTTGAATGCGTCATAGTACCCCATGTCGCCGTCGAATGATGCCTTGTACCACTCGACCTGTGCCCGGCATGGAGTGATCCGCCCCAGCCGTGTTGAGAGTCCCGCGCAGTTCAAGCTTGGGCTGCGACCCGCTCGCTTAGACGCCTTCAGCCAGTATCGCGTTGTCGTGGCCTCCATTGCCTCGCTGCCAATGCCGGAGGCCTCCATAGCCAGGGAGATGCCAGCGTCGTAGTTGGAGTTGGACATGGACGCCAACACGTCCATGGCATGCGGGCGCCGCTTGAGGAGCAAGTTCTGTGGCATTTTCAGCACAAGATCGCCGTAGCAAGAGTGTGCGGCCTCCAGGGATGTCGTGTTGCCCCGCGCGTAGCAAGCGGCAAATGTGGCATAGAGCATCTGGACTGCCGCTGTTGAGTTGTCAACGCACACTGCACCTTCCGGCGAGCACAGCACGTAGGCCCCGAACGGACGATAAGGGCTCCCGCCTCGCGACTCTGGGTCCACGAGCTTCTGCTCCATGGCAACCGTGCGGACATGCGCCTGTATCAGTTGACGCAGCCCATCCTGCTCGGCGTCCACAACACGAGTGGTCATTACGCCCGTGTTGTGAGTGTGTCCTGGCCATTGCTGCAGCTGCATACCGATGATGACGCGCACAGGGATAGCGTCTAGGGGGCAGAAGAGGAGCCTCGGGACGACGTCGTGCTGTGAGACGACATTACAGAAGTTGCCGCCCCACCGCTCGCGCAGGATGGCCCTGGACAGGGCCCCGTTGCCGATCAGTGGGCTCCCGAATGTGACACACAGCACAGGAGGAGATGGACTGCATGGCGAGCTTAACGATGAGATGCAGAGGTAGTGCAGCGCCACAAGAGCGGCGATGGCTCCACCAAGTGAGTGGCCGGTGAACACCACTGCCTTGCCCTGGATCTGATTTAGCAGCATCTGTATTGTCATTAACCGAATGCAATGAGTAAGAAACAATTTTCAGCAATGAAAAAGCATCAAACCACTACAATACTGAGCTAGAAAAGAAAAAAAAAATCTTCTGATGCATAACTGCAAATAGCAAATACTATTTTCAGGAGAAAGATCAAGGAGAATATAAACATCCAGATTGATTCATAAGTAAGGAACAGGCCACAAATTTTATTTAGAATAGCAAGAAAGATACGAGAATTATAGCACCAGATGAAGACAGGTGAAGATCTTTGAAGCATTACTGAACTTGTCAAGAAACATTAAGGTCGTATGCCTGCTGACCGAGTAAAATGATACTACGTAATTATAACCAAATTCAAAAAAAGTTGTTCACATCTGGACAGCCCATGAAGAGTATATCTCATCAAAATCAGCATGTACTCTGGATGACAGTAAACTACGCACTATTATTCTTCATGGACCACTGAATTTCATAAATGCTCTAGATGCAGCCCTCATCCAGAACACGGAAATTTCCCCCGACTCTAATGGGAATGCAGTTGTTGCATCCACTTCATGTGAAATTACTGCATAAAATTCCCAGCAAATTCATGCGTTCCAAATAAAGCCGTATGGTATATATACTTCCATGCTGCTCTCAATCATCCTCATCTGTTGCCCGTGGGTCACACCAAAATTCCTTGCATGCAAGTGACAACAAAATAGCAATAGCATACAGTCTTGGTTGGGTGATGCGTAATGCGCCATCTGTGCCGTACTTTATGTTTGCAGTGACATAAAGTGGACAGGCGCACAGCATCTCAAGCTGGCCGCCAAGTTTGATAGAGATTGGATCTTTTCGATGAACTTACAAACTCTATGCCAAAGGCACCAAACTGATCGTAAAAAAATCACACAGAAAGGAGAAGATATGCACTGAACTAGCCTACCGCAACACAAAATCAATTTCAGACGGCACTACAATAAACAAAGAAGGTTAAGTCAACGGCAATCTCACATGCAACCTTTAGATTTGGTTTTCTTTCTAACAAATGATTTAGTTTTTGTTTCATTACTCCACAAGCCACAATGTTATTAAATTTATTGTCCCAGTTAAGCTGTTAAGTTATTATCGAGTGAAATCTCAAATAATTGACACTGTCATAATATAATCAAGTAGTAGTACATTATCTCATCTACTGATGTCTGCAGTCTGAAGTCTTTTAAGTGTGAACACAGGGACATACCAACCAACTAAAGACAGGCGCATCAACATCACCATAACTTGGCCCAAAGGACCAGAACCAAAAAAATATCAGATCATCACGCTAACAATCATCACAAGAAAAAATGATTAATCTGGGAAATTCAGGAGATAAACACTCGATTAAATGCTGATTGATGAGAAATTCTCGGCTAATTGATTGACTAATTTACCTGGAACTCAGGGGAGCCGCACAATTTCAAGAAGCACCGCAGAGCCAGCGCCTGCACGGCGACACGCTCCCCGGCGGCGGCCGCGTCCGGCTCGGCGGCCGCCAGCTGCGGGAAGGCCCGCGCGCCGGTAGCGTCGCCGGCGAGGCCGACCGGCGCGAAGACGTCGGCGCCGCTCGCCACCGCCGGGCGCGCAACCGACAGCGCGGCCTGCAGGCCGGAGAAGGCCACGTACACCGTCCCCCCGTCCCCGCCGCCGTCGCCGTGCGCGAACCCGGAGGAGGCGGCGCCCATCGCGGCGGCGGCCGCGCACCGGTCCCAGGCGCGCGCCAGCAGCGGCGACGAGGCCAGCAGCGCGCCGAGGACATGGCTGGTCTCGAACCTTCAAAGCGCACACGCATTTTCAGCTCCTCTATACATCTCTCTCCCAAATTCCTCTCCTTTTCTACCACCAAATCAGGGCGGGATCGGGAGAAGCGAAAGCGGCCAAGCCTTTGTGCGTCGAGTGCGCCGGGAAGTAGTTATATATGTGCTGAGAAGAGAGAAAAGTTATGGAAGAAAATCGGAGGAACTTACATGGAATTTTCTTCGGCGTCTTCCATGGCAGGCGGGCGAGCTTCCCGGAAATGGGGCGGCGCTGGGGAGAGCGAGAGAAGGGTTAGGAGAGGAAGTGGTCAAGTTTACTTTGCGTGGCCTCCGCGCTCTGGTGTGGTGGGGGCAGCCGGGCAAGGGAGCTGCAATTTCTATCACCGCTCTGGTCAAATATTTCGTCGACTTTGCATTTAAAGGCCCAGATTTTTTTTCCTAGTCCTCTCGTAGGGAAAATGCAATTTTTTTAAAGAAATGGTGGATAACTTGCATCTGAATAGATAACTTGCTTCCAATAATTTATTACTAGAAAAGTAAGAGCATCTCCGATAGCATGTGTATATTTGGA
Organism: Triticum aestivum; assembly: GCF_018294505.1. Lineage (NCBI taxonomy): Eukaryota > Viridiplantae > Streptophyta > Magnoliopsida > Poales > Poaceae > Triticum > Triticum aestivum. Next base: position 513,569,834 of record NC_057803.1, read on the forward strand.
TGTCTATATATTCATATAGACAATGGTCTAAAAGGATTCCTCGTATACATGTTCAGTTTTGCATCAGAACGTCTATATACAGGGACCGTGACAGGTGGTCCATCGCTGGGGAGAGCAAAACATCGTGGCCGCAGCTGAGTTTAGACGGCGCCTTCACATTGTCCAGGCGTGAACATTGTCGAGGTCGATTTAGAGGATGTATATATTTGAACGACCATATAGACAAGTTGTTGGACGCTTGTTTTGGGCTCATGTCGTGAAAAACGAGTATAGACATCCATATAGACAAGCTATTGAAGATGCTCTAATATGGTAGCAGTAATGATACAGTGGCAGTAGATTACAGAGTAGTAACAAAGTGCGACAGTAGTAGTAATTGTAACGGGAGCAACAGTAAATAAAGCGTAGGTATGGAAGTAGATTGTGGGTTTTGTTCATATGAGATTCAATATGGAATGGTCATAACATAGAGCAACAACAAATTAGCTTCAATTCATCAATCATTTGTAGACATGCATTTCATAAATAGTTGTACGTGCTTGCGGTAAGAACTTGCATAACATCTATTCTTCTACCCTCCCGTGGTATCGGGATCCTAGTGAAAATAGTAATTAAGATGCTTCTTTTAATAGAGAACCGAAACAAAGCACTAACATGCGGTGAATACACGTAATCCTCAAGGTAAAGTCATTTCCATCGATATCCCAATTATTGTCACTTTGGAGTCTAAGGTTCAGAACGATAGCATGTGCATACAACTTGCATGTAAGATTAAAACACAAATATATTCATGAAAACATAGAGAGTTCGGATCTGAATCATGGCACTCGGATCCTAGTGACAAGCATTAAACATATCAAAGTCATAGCAATAATAATCTCATAACATAGTGGATACTAGGCATCAAACCCTAACAAATCAGACATCGATCACATAAGAATTCTCATCCAATTGTTATCTACCTCAATGTGCCTACATGGGAATACTCACACAAGGGTGGAAGCATCATAGAATTGTTGTTGGAGAAGGGTGACGATGACGATGGCGACGAATCTCCCTCTCCGGAGTCAGAAACAGACTCCATATCAGATCTCCAAAGGAAGAACAAGAGGTTGGGGCGTTTCCGTATCATGGAAAGCTTCCGTGATTTTTCTTGTGTATATGTGAATTTATGGCGGTGGAATTGTTGTAAGGCGGTAACTAGGGGGGCCACACGCTGTTGGAAATATGCCCTAGAGGCAATAATAAATTGGTTATTATTATATTTCCTTGTTCATGATAATCGTTTATTATCCATGCTAGAATTGTATTGATAGGAAACTCAGATACATGTGTGGATACATAGACAACACCATGTCCCTAGTAAGCCTCTAGTTGACTAGCTCGTTGATCAATAGATGGTTACGGTTTTCTGACCATGGACATTGGATGTCGTTGATAACGGGATCACATCATTAGGAGAATGATGTGATGGACAAGACCCAATCCTAAGCCTAGCACAAAGATCGTGTAGTTCGTATGCTAAAGCTTTTCTAATGTCAAGTATCGTTTCCTTAGACCATGAGATTGTGCAACTCCCGGATACCGTAGGAGTGCTTTGGGTGTGCCAAACATCACAATGTAACTGGGTGGCTATAAAGTTACACTACATGTATCTCCGAAAGTATCTGTTGGGTTGGCATGAATCGAGACTGGGATTTGTCGCTCCGTGTAACGGAGAGGTATCTCTGGGCCCACTCGGTAGGACATCATCATAATGTGCACAATGTGACCAAGGAGTTGATCACGGGATGATGTGTTACGGAACGAGTAAAGAGACTTGCCGGTAACGAGATTGAACAAGGTATCGGGATACCGACGATCGAATCTCGGGCAAGTACCGTACCGATAGACAAAGGGAATTGTATACGGGATTGATTGAATCCTTGACATCGTGGTTCATTCGATGAGATCATCGTGGAGCATGTGGGAGACAACATGGGTATCCAGATCCCGTTGTTGGTTATTGGCCAGAGAGTTGTCTCGGTCATGTCTGCATGGTTCCCGAACCCGTAGGGTCTACACACTTAAGGTTCGATGACGCTAGGGTTATAGGGAAAGTATGTACGTGGTTACCGAATGTTGTTCGGAGTCTCGGATGAGATCCCGGACATCACGAGGAGTTCCGGAATGGTCCTGAGGTAAAGATTAATATATAGGAAGTATGGTTTTGGCCACCAAAAGTGTTTCGGGCATCACCGATAGTGTACCGGGACCACCGGATGGGTCCGGGGGTCCACCAGGTGGGGCCACCAGCCCCGGAGGCCTACATGGGCCAATAGTGGGAAGGGACCAGCCCCTAGGTGGGCTGGGGCGCCTCCCACCAAGGCCCAAGGTGCCTCCAAGAGGGGAGGGGGCAAACCCTAGGGCAGATGGGCCCTAAGGCCCACCCCAGGTGCGCCTCCCCCTCTCCCCCTTGTGGCCGCCACCCAGATGGGATCTGGGGGCTGCCTCCATCCCTAGGGAGGGAACCCTAGGTGGGGGTGCAGCCCCTCCCCTTCCCCTATATATACTTGAGGTATTGGAGGCTGCAAGACACACGAGATCCTCTCCCTCTTGGTGCAGCCCTATCTCTCTTCCTCCTCGTCTCTCGTAGTGCTTGGCGAAGCCCTGCTGGAGTCCCACGCTCCTCCACCACCACCACGTTGTCGTGCTGCTGCTGGATGGAGTCTGCCCCAACCTCTCCTTCTCCCCTTGCTGGATCAAGGCGTAGGAGACGTCATCGGGCTGTACGTGTGTTGAACACGGAGGTGCCGTCCGTTCGGCACTAGGATCATCGGTGATTTGGATCACGACGAGTACGACTCCATCAACCCCGTTCACTTGAACGCTTCCTCTTAGCGATCTACAAGGGTATGTAGATGCACTCTCCTTCCCCTCGTTGCTAGATTACTCCATAGATTGATCTTGGTGATGCGTAGAAAATTTTGAATTTCTGCTACGTTCCCCAACACACGCCCCCCATGGCGCGCCCTAGGGGGCTCCACCTAGTCGTGCCAAGGCCAGGTGACTCCCCTCCAGTCCATTTCCTCTCCATAAATTATTAAATATTTTGAAATAATTCTCCAAAAATCCTCGTTCGATTCTGACCACTTTTATTTCTCCATAAAAATAACATCAGGGCAGTTATGTTGAAAACAACATCAACCCGTGTTAGTTTCATTCAAATTATGAAAATTAGAGGCAAAAACAATACCAAAAGTTTTTAGAGAAGTAGATATGTTGGAGATGCATCAACACAATCAACACGATCATTTTTATTTCTGAATAAATGGAAGAAGAAAACAAAAGGTTGCACACAATTACACAACGCAAAATCTCCTCGACGAGATCTTTATGTGTGTGTTTGGCTTCGCCGGAGTCCATAGCTCAGGCCAACAGTTGGCATCAGACCCACCTTGTTCCTATTGGAAATATGCCCTACAAGAAAAAATAAAAAATTATTATTTCTTTTCAGGTTTATAATTAAGTTTATGTTTCTATGTTATAATTTCAATGGTTCTAGAATATGATATTCGGAGGAAAACTCAGTTGCATACATGGAAAGATAAACATCAAGTAGATCCCTTGTCTCGCCTCTAAGACTAGTTCATGTACTGCAGATGATCCTGTTTTCCTGATCGTGGGCATTTTTAAACAAAACAAGGATCTTGGCAATAATGATAACACATTGTTAGCAGAATAGTGGTGTTGGACAGACCCAACTTATGAAATAACTGCAAGATCAAATCGTCAACATTGTTGTCGATATTTTCATGTTATATGTTAAAATATACCCACGCCCTTGGACCATGAGAATATTGTGGACCTTCATACTAGATGGTTACTTTGGGTTTCCCAGCGTTACTTGTAAAAGGGTTATCATAATGGTAACTTTTAGGTACATTTAAAAATATGTCAAGCGACTTGATAATTCAAGACTGAGATTTGCTCCTCCGACAATGGGGAGATACTCTTTGGGCCCATTCATTATACGGTATCCATCATCGTCTGTCCAGGCACATCATGATATGATCACGGTGATGATGTCCCAGAAGTGGGGATACTAACTCAGACGGCCCGTAGTCTTCGGATGGGCCGGTGGGGCCCCATTCTCTTCGAGGTGGACTCTGTTAGATGCACGATGGATCAAGACTGCACCTCCCGGAGACTTGACGTATACTTCAAGACATATCATGCCGCCTCCATATGATCTCTTGGATACCGACCATGTAACCCTAGATACCCTACCTGGCATGTATGTAAGCCAAGGGGTTTAGCCTGTAGAGGGGACCGGATCACAATTACATTCACCTAGCCCTATAGTTCGAACACAACTTACGCTCATGAGGTAGATCAACTCTGTACTTGATACACCTCCATCAAGAGGGGCCGAACCTGGGTAAACATTGCCTCCCATGTTCCTATTACCATCGATCTGAGATCCACAGCTCGGGACCCCCTACCCCGAGGTCTACCGGATTTCACACTGACAATGGTACTTTCATTAAGAGTTCCACTGTGAAAATCAAGAAAGGATCGATGGGTTCGTCGATCAATGAATCCAATCTCCAAGGGACTGTTTCCATGCCTAATACTCCCATCGCGGAGACACACTTTCTCATTCACGAGCAAGAAACGATCCACGACCTTTCTCCCCCCAACTGAACTCCCCGTAAAGGGCGAAGGTTCGAGGTACTTCCTGGAACGTGATTCCGACAACGGCGGGCCAGAAACCACTGACGAGTCTGTTCTTCAAGTCGGCTCAGTCAGTCCGGCGGTCGCGCGCCCTTTGCGGGCTGAAAACATCATGGCATCAACCCCACGGTCCATAGAGATTGAAATTCCTCTCCCACCCACCTCCCACATCGAGTATTGCCCCAATAATTCGCCCCCCCCCCCCCCCCGATGTCTGGGATCTCACCTAGGTAAGGCAACGGCCTGACGAATCGACCAAGCAATTTTGGGACATGTTCGCATTTGTTAAAGACGACATACCAAACTACCAGGACTCAGATATTGAAAGTGCAGCTAATCCCCAGGTGGTTTTGGTAATTAAACAACATATATCTCATTGAACTAATATCCATTCAAGTCAAAGATTTTAGGAAGTTCAATGATTGGCATGGCAAGGACTAGTGATTGTGGACCCCTCAAAATGCTAAGGACATGGATTGGCAAAAGCTCAAGACTCTACTTTTTTGGTTAAGTGATCCAAGATCAAAATGATTCCATAGGAAAGCCAATACTATTAAAAGGGGATGAGGTTTTGATGATGATCTTGTTGCTTAAGTGCTTAGTGATATGCTCCAAAACCCTCAACCACTTTCTCTATCCAAATATGTCCAAACCCCTAAAAGCCAACTCGGTCCCACCGAATCTTACCTATTCGGACCCACCCAGTTCATCTAGACACTGCCACAGCCAAACCTTAACAAACGAGATCCACCGATATGGATCTCGGTCCCACCGAGATGGTCTTGCCAACTCTCTGTTATCTGTTGCAATTATTTCGGTCTTACCAAGTTTTGTAATTGGTGCCACCGAGATGGCTTGCCAACCTTTTGTTGTCTTATTGCTTTATTTCGAGCTTACCGAGATGATGCAATTGGTGCCACCGAAGCAAGGTTTTGCCCTACCATTGCACATCGGTCACTCCGAGATGTTTCCATTCGGTCCCGCTAAGACCTCCAACGTTCACATATTTTACATAGATCGGTGCCACCGAGTTGAGTCAAATGTGTATAACGGTTGGATTTCGTGTGGAGGCTATATATACCCTGAAGTAAATATGCCCTAGAGGCAATAATAAAGTTGTTATTTATATTTCCTTATATAATGATAAATGTTTATTATTCAATCTAGAATTGTATTAACCGGAAACTTAGTACATGTGCGAATACATAGACAAACAGAGTGTCCCTAGTATGCCTCTACTTGACTAGCTCGTTAATCAAAGATGGTTAAGTTTCCTAGCCATGGACATGTGTTGTCATTTGATGAACGGGATCACATCATTAGAGAATGATGTGATGGACTAGACCCATCCGTTAGCTTAGCACTATGATCGTTTAGTTTATAGCTATTGCTTTCTTCATGACTTATACATGTTCCTATGACTATGAGATTATGCAACTCCCGAATACCGGAGGAACACCTTGTGTGATATCTAACGTCACAACGTAACTGGGTGATTATAAAGATGCTCTACAGGTGTCTCCGATGGTGTTTGTTGAGTTGGCATAGATCGAGATTAGGATTTGTCACTCCATGTATCGAAGAGGTATCTCTGGGCCCTCTCGGTAATGCACATCACTATGAGCCTTGCAAGCAATGTGACTAATGAGTTAGTCACGGGATGATGCATTATGGAACGAGTAAAGAGACTTGCCGGTAACGAGATTGAACTAGGTATGATGATACCGACGATCGAATCTCGGGCAACTAACATACCGATGACAGAGGGAACAATGTATGTTGTTATGCGGTTTGACCGATCAGGATCTTCATAGAATATGTAGGAACCAATATGAGCATCCAGGTTCCGCTATTGGTTATTGACCGGAGATGTGTCTCGGTCATGTCTACATAGTTCTCGAACCTGTAGGGTCCGCACGCTTAACGCTCGATGACGATATGTATTATGAGTTATGTGATTTGATGTACTGAAGGTTGTTCGGAGTCCCGGATGTGATCACGGACATGACGAGGAGTCTCGAAATGGTTGAGACATAAAGATTGATATATTGGAACATGTTATTCGGACACCGGAAGTGTTCTAGATAGTTTCGGATAAAACCGGAGTGCCGGAGGGTTACCGGACCCCCCCCCCCCTTGGGAAATTATGGGCCTTAGTGGGCCTTAGGGGAGAGAGAGGGCCGCAGCCAAGAGGTGGCATGCCCCCCCAAGGGGAGTCCAAATAGGACTAGGATAGGGGGGGGCGTCCCCTCTTTCCCTCTCCCTCTCCCTCTCCTTCCTTCTTCTCCTACTTGGACTAGGAAAGGGGGAAACCTACTCCTACTAGGAGCAGGATTGCCCCCCTTGTGGCCGGCCGACCTACTCCTCCCCTCCTTTATATACGGGGGAGGGGGCACCCCATAGACACACAAGTTGATCTTTAGCCGTGTGCGGTGCCCCCTCCATAGTTTTCCACCTCGGTCATATTTGTCGTAGTGCTTAGGCGAAGCCCTGCATCGGTAACTTCATCATCACCATCACCATGCCGTCGTGCTGACGGTACTCAACCTCGGCCTCAGCTGGATTAAGAGTATGAGGGACGTCACCGAGCTGAACGTGTGCAGATCACAGAGGTGCCGAGTGTTCGGTACTTGATCGGTTGGATCGCGAAGACGTTCGACTACATCAACCGCGTGACTACACGCTTCCGCTTTCGGTCTACGAGGGTACGTAGACACACTCTCCCCTCTCGTTGCTATGCATCTCCTAGATAGATCTTGCATGATCGTAGGAATTTTTTTTGAAATACTACGTTCCCCAATGTACCCCTCTGATAACCCACAAGTATAGGGGATCGTTTGTAGCCTTCTTGATAAATAAGAGTGTCGAACCTAACGAGGAGCTAAAGGTAGAACAAATAATCCCTCAAGTTCTATTGACCACCGATACAACTCTACGCACACTTAACATTTGCTTTACCTAGAACAAGTATGAAACTATTTTGCAAGAATAAAACTACGAGTACTTTGCGAGAATAAAACAATGAATAAATTGCAAGGTAATAAAAGTAGATAGATTTTGTCAACAAGAAAGTCATTTGTCCCTAGACAATCGATAACTAGACTGGTAATAATTCTTGCAATTTTATATGAGGGAGAGGCATGAGCTAACATACTTTCTCTAATTGGATCATATGCACTTATGATTGGAACTCTAGCAAGCATCCACAACTACCAAAGATCATTAAGGTAAAAATCAACCATAGCATTAAGTATCAAGTCCTCTTTACTCCTACACGCAATAGCCCCCTTACTCGGGACTGTGTATTCTGTCACTCGCAACACCCACTATAAGCGAATTATGAACATATTGCAACACCCTACAATGGGGATTCCTCCCTGAGTATGCACCGTTGCTACAGTTCATCGTGTCGAGACACCACGTGATGATTGGGTGTGATAAGCTCTACGTTCACATACAATGGGTGCAAGCCAGTTTTGCACAAGCAGAATACTCAGGTTTAACTTGACGAGCCTAGCATATGCAGATATGGCCTCGGAACACTGAGACCGAAAGGTCGAGCGTGAATCATATAGTAGATATGATCAACATAGTGATGTTCACCATTGAAAACTACTCCATCTCACGTGATGATCGGACATGGTTTAGTTGATATGGATCACGCGATCACTTAGATGATTAGAGTGATGTCTATCTAACCGGGAGTTCTTAAGTAATATGATTAACTAAACTTTAATTTATCATGAACTTAGTCCGGATAGTATTTTTCATATCTATGTTGTAGATCAATAGCTCGCGTATAGCTTCCCCGTTTTATTTATGATATGTTCCTAGAGAAAACTAAGTTGAAAGATGATAGTAGCAATGATGCGGACTAGGTCCGTGATCTGAGGATTATCCTCATTGCTGCACCAAATAATTATGTCCTTGATGCACCGCTAGGTGACAGACCTATTGCAGGAGCAGATGCAGACGTTATGAACCTTTGGCAAGCTCGGTATGATGACTACTTGATAGTTTAGTGCTCCATGCTTTACGGCTTAGAACCGAGTCTTCAAAATATTTTGAACACCACGGAGCATATAAGATGTTCCAAGAGCTAAAATTGGTATTTCAGACTCATGCCCGAGTCGAGAGGTATGAGACCTCAGACAAGTACTTTGCATACAAGATGGAGGAGAATAGCTCAACCAGTGAGCATGTGCTCAGAATGTCTGAGTACTACAATTGCTTGAATCAAGTGGGAGTTAATGTTCTAGATAAGAAAGTGATTGATAGAGTTCTCTAGTCACTATCACAAAGTTACTGGAAGTTCGTAATGAACTATAATATGCAAGGGATGACGAAAACGATTCCCGAGCTCTTCGTGATGCTAAAATCGACGAAGGTAGAAATCAAGAAAAAACATCAAATGTTGATGGTTGACAAGACCACTAGTTTCAAGTAAAGGGGCAAGGGAAAGAAAGGGAACTTCAAGAAGAATGGCAAGCAAGTTGCCACTCCCATGAAGAAGCCCAAAGCTAGACCCAAGCCTGAAACTGAGTGCTTCTACTGCAAAGGAAATGGTCTTTAGGAAGCGGAACTGCCCCAAATACTTGGCGGATAAGAAGGATGGCAAAGTGAACAAAAGTATATATGATATACATGTTATTGATGTGTACTTTACTAGTGTTCATAGTAGCCCCTGGGTATTTGATACTGGTTCGGTTGCCATGATCAGTAACTCGAAACAGGAGTTGCAAAATAAATAAAGACTAGTTAAGGACAAGGTGACGATGTGTGTTGGAAATAATTCCAAGGTTGATAAGATCACCATCGCACACTCCTTTTACCTTCGGGATTAGTGTTGAACCTAAAATAAATGTTATTTGGTGTTTGTGTTGAGCATGGATATGATTAGATCATGTTTATTGCAATACGGTTATTCATTTAAGTCAAAGAATAATTGTTGTTTTGTTTACATGAATAAAACCTTCTATGGTCATACACTTAATAAATGGTTTATTGAATCTTGATCCTAGTGATACACATAATATTGATGCCAAAAGATGCAAAGTTGATAATGATAGTGCAACATACTTGTGGCACTGCCGTTTAGGTCATATTGGTGTAAAGCGCATGAAGAAACTCCATGTGGATGGACTTTTGGAATCACTTGATTATGAATCATTTGATGCTTGCGAACCATGCCTCATGGGCAAGATGACTAAGACTCCATTCTCTGGAACAATGGAGCGAGCCACTGACTTATTGGAAATAATACATACCGATGTATACGGTCCGATGAGTGTTGAGGCTCACGGTGGGTATCATTGTTTTCTGACATTCACAAATGATTTGAGCATATATGGGTATATCTACTTAATGAACCACAAGTCTGAAACAAATGAAAAGTTCAAAGAAATTCAGAGTGAAGTGGAGAATCATCGTAACAAGAAAATAAAGTTTCTATGGTCTAATCATAGAGGCGAATATTTGAGTTACGAGTTTGGCCTTCAATTAAAACAATGTGGAATAGTTTCACAAACTCATGCCACCTGGAACACCACAGCATAATGGTGTGTCCGAACGTCATAACCGTACTTTATTAGATGTGGTGCAATCTATGATGTCTCTTACCGATTTAGCACTATGGTTTTGGGGTTATGCATTAGAGACAGATGCATTCACATTAAATAGGGCACCGTCTAAAAATCCGTTGAGATGACACCGTATGAACTGTGGTTTAGCAAGGAACATAAGCTGTCATTTCTTAAAGTTTGGGGTTGCGATGCTTATGTGAAAAAGTTCAGCCTAATAAGCTCAAACCCAAATTGGAGAAGTGCGTCTTCATAGGATACCCAAAAGAAACTATTGGTGTTGACACACGAACACGTCACGTGTACCCTCGACGCCAGGGGTGATGCACTGTAGCTCACGTCGAAGGAGACCCGACCGACAGCGCGATACGCAAGACAGTCGACGGGCGCTTTTGCAGACCGAAAACCCCACACCCCCGGGAGGGACCCCGCCAGGGAGTGCGGCGGCTATGGGATGCTCTAGGTCGATTCGCTCGCCCCTAGAGCCTCGGGATTCACATCTCTCAAACACGAAGAACAGCGAAGAACGAGAGAGAAAAACGATGGAGAGATAAAATGTAGATGAAAACAGTAGTATATTGATTTGTTCGATTGTGTGTTGTTCAATCGGCCGTCACCCCCAACATATATAAGAGGCGGCTGGACTTCCCGTACAAGTAAAGGATTCATCTAGGCTTTCCTTACAAGAAAAATTACATCAATTCACGTCCTAGAATCCTAATTCTATTCCAACTCGGATTTAGTCTGAATCTGGCCCAAACTCTGTCTTCCTTCTTGCGCGGGCCGCCGGGCTTGCATAGGATCTCCGATCAAGACGGCCCAAATATCAAACTTGTGCGCCTCGACGATACGAACAACTCTCATGTTGATCACGTTTTCAAATAAGGCCATCTTGAATACTTTTCGAGGTCATCTTTATCTTCCAGTCGGACTCAGTCTTGCAGTAGACTGGATTATACGAGTCTCGTAGTGAATTTGTAGGCTATATACTATCTCTAATGACGATGACTCAAAAATCAAAGCTTACTGTCTTGATGATACGCACAACTTCTGTATTGAACACTTCTTCATCCGAGGTCATCTTGATAAACTTTCAGGTATATGTTCAGTTTCACTCGGATTCGAGCTCATCCACTCGGATTAGAGTCATTCACTTGGATCGTCCGACTGGACTTTTTCACTCGGATGTTTAGAATCTTTCACTCGGACAATTTTCACTCGGATGACCATATTTTCACTCGGAAGGCAATATTTTCACTCGGATGACTATATTTCCACTCGGAAGGCATTATTTTATTCGACCGGCAAGTTTTCGTCCCGACAATCTTTTCACTCGGAATATTTTTACCTGGAGGACAATTTCACTCGGATGACCATATTTCCACTCGGATGACTATATTTACACTTGGATAATAATAAGTTCATCCGGTCAGCAAACTTTCACTCGACCGGTAAATTTTCACTCGACCATAAACTTTCATTCAGATGGTAAACTTTTCACTCGGATTTTCCGACTGAAAACATAGCCTGATCTTGATTTGTCGCTCCAGGCCTCATACGACCTTGGATTGAGACGAATTATATATGAAAATCGATCGACTGGACGAGAGGAAACTTTTCCGTGTTGAAGGTTTTTCAATTCAAGGCCATCTTGAGGGCCGAATTCCTCACGCATTGTATCAGACACTCATCAACATGTGTCTGGTGTCAAGCGTAATATTTTGGTCTCTGGCCTGTCCAGACCGTATTGACTATAACTTTTGCATATAAACTCGGATTAAGTTGATTTATATATGAAAATCGATCGTCTCGACGAGACGAAGACAATCCCTTTAGAGAACTCCTTCATCTGAGGTCATATTGAGGGCGTAATCGGCCGAAAAGCACTTAGAACACTAAATTTTGTCACTCCGAGTACAACTTCGGCCACTGAGATGAGGTCGAAGGGCGATAGCCTCAACATCAAAGTTGTTCCACTTGACGACGTGAAACTTTCTCATGCTGAAAACCCTTTCACTCTGTATCTTGCCAAAATCAGGTGTCAACACATGCCCCCTGTTTTTCGGCAAAGCTTGCACGCCGAAAAATAATATGCATGGTGTTCGTTCTAAGGACGATGTCAATACTCCATCGGCCATTTATTTTTCTCAGGGCGATAATTACGTATCGGCCATGTTTGTGCTAAGGGCGATAATCGTATATCGGCCATTGCCTACTTAGGCTTCTTGCCACACACTCGGGTGGTATTTCTTCAAATATTTGCCATTAAGAGCTCGAGGTAACAATGCCCCTTGTATTGATTCCACCAAATATGAATTTCCAGGAACAACTCTTGCAATCCTAAAAGGACCTTCCCAACTTGGAGACCACTTCCCGAATTTTCTATCTCTTGAACCAATCGGTAGAATCACTTTCCAGACGAGATCACCAACTTGAAAATTCTTCAACTTGACTTTCTTATTGTAAGCTCTTGCCACCTGTCGTGGTTCTAACTCTGACAGTGATGTAGGGGGGTATGTATGGAGAGGCTAGATCTTAGCTATGGAGGAGTTGTAAGCACACGAGGATTACGAGTTCAGGCCCTTCTCGGAGGAAGTAACAGCCTTACGTCTCGGTGCCCAGAGGCGGTCGACTGAATTATGTGTGTATGAATAACAGGGGTGCCAACCCTTGATACTGAGGAGGGGGGTGGCTTATATAGAGTTCGCCAGGCCCCTCCAGCCCTCCGTAATGCAAGGTTTAAAATACATTAAGATTGGGGGTTACTGGTAACGCCCCTAATAAAGTGCTATGATGACCATAAAATCTACTTAATGACCGACCGTTTGCGTGCAGGGTGACTTTAGATCTCCTGGCAGTCGAGTGGTTGGAATTTGGTCGAGTGATTGCTTCATGGTCGAGTGTCTTGAATCTGTCGAGTGGGATACCTCCAAGTCGATTGAAAGGTGACTTCTTCTAGGGATGTCCTTGGGTAGGGTACTTAGGACAGGTACATGCCCCTATCCTAGGTACATAGCTTCATCATTAGCCCCCGAATGGATAGAGGTTCGAGTGGGGAAGGAGTTGGGGATCTTTCCGACTGGTTCTTCATGTTATATGAACGTCTTGTTTTGGATCAATTGTCACGGATGACGTCGTCAACTTCTTTCAGTCGCCTTGATCTATTCTTGGCCTCTTGTCGAGTGAATTTCTTTACTTGTGAAGTTCCGAGTGACGGTGTGAAAGGGATCTTCTGTTTGACGAGTTGTTCTGCGGCCCGCGGATTTTACGGGATTTGAATTTCGGGAAGCGCGCGGGACGGGGGCGGCCGCAGTAATCGGATGGGATAGGACAGAAGCTCCTAGATCCCTGTGCCACCTTTTTCACCACGTACCTCGCGTGCGCCTATTGCGGGATTTGACGGGATCGCCTGGGCCTACCAGTCAACCACTCGGAAGCGACCTCTTATAAGCTGCCGGCTCGGGACCCCCGAACAGTGCGCCTTCACTTTCCCCCCTTCCTTCACAAGATCCTCCGCCACCTCCGCTCCCACCTTGGCGCTGTAGGTCTGTTCGAGCTTCCCGACGACGATGGTGAAGGAGAAGACGTCGGCTCTGGAGCGCGCAAAGAAGGCGGCGGTGCAGGGGAAGGGGAAGAAGTCCGCTCGGGGCGGATCTTCCTCGAGGACTGCTCTGCCCAAGGATTGGATCCAGGGCGACTGGACGCCGTCGGTGATTCGGTAGGATGATCTCGATGATCTGGTCGAGGGGGGATTCATTCCCCACGAATCTGCACACCTCCCGGGGAAAGAAGTCGAACCCCAGCCTCTTAATGGTGAGTGCGTCCTCCTCGCCACCCATATCGATCGTGGATTCTCTCTGCCTCCTCATCCTTTTTTCCGGGGCTTCTTGAACTTCTTCGGAGCGTAGCTCCATCACTTTACTCCCAATTCTATTGTGTATCTTGCTGCTTTCGTTTCCTTGTGTGAAAACTTCTTGGGTTGCCGCCCCCATTGGGGACCCTTCAAGCACATCTTCACTTGCCGCTCTCAGTCGGTCAAGAAGGCCAAGTTGAGTGACGAACGGACGCAGGTGATCCAGCTGTGCGGGGGGCTGGCGATCCAGATGAGGGGAAAAAGTTCCTTTCCGTCTATCACTTTTCCCGAGTCAGTCCGTGGGTGGCAGTCGACTTGGTTTTACTGTAAAGACCAGGTGACCCCAGGACAGTCGACTGGGCTTCCCCCTTTTTCTCTGAATCGAGCACAAAAACCTGCCTCTCTGAAAGTGACGCCGGAGGAAAAGGCGCAAGTCAAGGTGCTGGTCGGTCGAGTGGTTCAGCTTGTCCGCGAGGGTGTGACTGGCATGGACTTGTTGGAAGTCTTCCTTCGGAGGCGCATCCAACCGCTTCAGGCTCGTGACCACCCGATGTGGCTGTACTCGGGTCTCGAAGACACCACTCGGATTCACCCAGAGGAGGTCACTGACGAGATGTTGGAAGGGTGGCTGTCGAGTATCACAGGGAACAAGGACAACCCCCGAGGAGCCAGGAGGATTCCTCCACTCGACCAAACATACGAAGTGGACAAGGTCTGACCTTGCGTTTCCGACTGTGATCTTGCTTTCTTTATTTGTTCTTTTTGGATCAGTCGATTGACTTTTGTCTCGTTTGTTGTCCTCTAGGCCACTACTGAGATGTACTCGACACCCAATGGAGCACAGGAGCAGGCCGAGGAAGGAGAGGCGAGCGGAGGCGAAAGTGGAGACGAGGGAGAAGAGTGGGAATCTGACGGCGAAGGAGAGGGGGATGACGACGACGACTCCAGTGAAGAGGAGGAGGAAGAAGTCGAACCTCCCCGCTCGGAACGGCGATCCAAGCTTACACACGACCCTGCGCGGGAACGTGGTAAGGCGACTGTCCCTGTTGGGCAGTCGTCGAAGCGCCCTCGGACCTCATCTCCAGCGCCGACAGAAAAAGCTCCCAAGCACCCACGCGCGACGCCGTCCAAGCCGCCCAAGGCTCTGCCCAAGATGAAGATGACTGTCCCCACCATTTCTGGGTAATAGTAGAATTTGTTTTCCTTTGTCGAACATGACGGACTCTTGGTCGACTCATTGAATAAGCTGACTGACTTTCGAAATTTGCAGTGCTGCCACCTCGGAGATCTCCGCCAAGGACGATGATCAAGAGATGGAAGACGCTGTTACCTCCAACCCCGGTACGATTACTGATGCTCTGCTTTTAGTCGACTGACGATTTCTTATAATTCCGGTCGATTGGATTTTTCTTGTAGCTCCTCCTCATGTCATTGACCTCCCTGATGATGACGACGAAGTGCCGCTGAGGGCGGGAAGGAATAGGAGGGTGCCGGCTGGCAAGACCCCACAAACTACTCTGGCGCCTGAGGCCGTAGTCCGGGAGGGTGGTGATACCACTCGGGTTTCTGTGACCTTCGCTGAACCTCTGACGAGTGTCCGGCCTTCGACATCGACTGCAAATCCGCCTTCGCTTTTTGCCACACACCACATCCCTGAGGACCAAGTGGGTGCCGCTAAAGAGGCTATACGCCAGGCGGGGATCATGATGGAGCAAGTGAAGGTGGTTCGGGAAGCCAGCCAAGCAGCTTATGACGCGAACTCAGCTCTTCAGAGCAACGTCCAGGTCAGTCGATTCACCGCTTGTTCTGTTAGGATATGCTATCTGAAGAATCTCTTTTCCGAAGATCTTTATATCTGTACGCCCACTGGGTGTGTCTATTAATCTTTTTGATGAGTGGGGGCACGCTAAGTGCACCCACTGGGTGTAGTCCCCGAGACTACGGTGGACTGCTGGCAGTCGACTGTAGTCTTTATATTGTGTTGCTTTAGCTGAACTTCTTCACTCGGTCTGGTCAGGCCTTGATTTTTTTTTGGGTCGAACCAGTGGGGGCACGCTGAGTGCACCCACTGGGTGTAGTCCCCGAGACTACTGTCGAATGTTTTTGATTCGGCTGTAGTCTTAGAAACGCCATCATTGTCTCTTGGTTACTCGGAAGCAACTTATCTTGGATGTCTGTCGACTGATTTTTTGCAGAAATCCTGCGAACTTGTGGGTCGCTACACTAGGTTGGAGAACAAACAGATCCAGCTGAACCTTGACTTGAAGCTTGCTCAGGAGAACTTGCAGAAGGCGAGGGACGAATCAAAAGGTATGGCTGGTGAGCTTTTGTCGACTGTCCTTTCTTTCTGGCCATCCTTGATGTTGATCTCACTTGCTGTTTCGCAGACAAAATGGAGGAGGCTCTGAAGAAGAAGGATCAAGACCTTGCCGAAGCGCAGAAGGAGGCCCTGAACAAAACGAAGCTTGCTGAAGAAAAACTGGCTTCAGTCGGTACTCTTGAAAAGGAAAACTCCAGACTGAAAACTGCTCTCGACGCGGCTAATCGAGAGGTTAGCCGTCTGAAGAATGGCAATATAGCTCTAAATGACAAGGCAAGTGAACTGGCGGGGAAGAGGAACGATCTAGAGGCTTATCTCGGTGGACTCGCCAAGAAGCTGTTCGTCATGCTCGAGGGTAATTACTCCGGCCCGACTGACTTGCAGTTACCAAATCTGCGTAGAGCCACTGACTTATCCTTGAATTGTGTTTACAGAATTCTGTCAGAACTTCGAAGAGGAGACCAGTCGAGTGGAGACAGACTTGGACCCCATCAATTCTCCAGTGAAGGACGAGGCTGCTATGAACGTGCTCCGACTGGAATCTCGTGTTGCCGGCGTTGTTGACTATCTTGCTCGGTTGAAGGTTGCGATGTCACGGATCGACACGTCGCTCTGGCCTAGGACGAGGCTTCAGAATGACCTCGAGTCCCTGATGACTCGACTGAATGAAGTCCCAGGTCGAGTGGCGGAATGGAAGAAATCTTCTGCTAGATGTGGCGCTGACGTCGCTCTGTCTCTGGTCCGCGTCCACTGCAAGGAGGCGCGAGAAGAAAAGTTGGCCACCATCCAAGTTGCCAATACCAGGAAGCACAACTTTCAAGACTTCATGGAGACTTTCATTGCTGCTGCCACTCGCATTGCAGACGGGATCGACTTGGACGAGTTCGTCGCCCCTTCCAGTCCTCCACATGAGGAATAAAAACTTTTATGCTTCACTTTAAATTTGCCTCGGAATGCCGAGTGGATTTTGTAACCGTTAAACTTTGTCGAGCTGGAGGCTCGAGTACTTTGATCCGCGGTCTAGAACCTTTGGATCTTATCTGAACTTGATTTATTGTTGAATATCTTCATGAATTATCTGTCGAGTGGAACTTGTTCTTCACTCGAAATAACTTTGTATTTGTGGTGCAACTCTGAAGGAGAAGGTAGCAGTCGATTTGCACCTCGTCGTCCTTGCGGATTGGGATGTGTTCCATACTTAGGCGAGCACTGGGCTGCAGCTAAGCCTCCGAGTGGAAGGTCTGCTCTGCACTCGGTAGGATTTTAAAAACTTAGGCGAGTACTGGACTGCAGCTAAGCCCCCGAGTGGGAGGTATGCTCTCCACTCGGTAGGATTTTTTCAAACTTAGGCGAGTACTGGACTGCAGCTAAGCCCTCGAGTGGGAGGTCTGCTCTCCACTCGGTAGGATTTTTTCAAACTTAGGCGAGTACTGGACTGCAGCTAAGCCCCCGAGTGGGAGGTCTGCTCTCCACTCGGTAGGATTTTTTCAAACTTAGGCGAGTACTGGACTGCAGCTAAGCCCCCCGAGTGGGAGGTCTGCTCACCACTCGGTAGGATTTTTAAATACTTAGGCGAGCACTGGACTGCAGCTAAGCCCCCGAGTGGGAGGTCTGCTCTCCACTCGGTAGGATTTTTTCAAACTTAGGCGAGTACTGGACTGCAGCTAAGCCCCCGAGTGGGAGGTCTGCTCTTCACTCGGTAGGATTTTTTCAAACTTAGGTGAGTACTGGACTGCAGCTAAGCCCCCCAAGTGGGAGGTCTTCTCACCACTCGGTAGGATTTTTAAATACTTAGGCGAGCACTGGGCTGCAGCTAAGCCTCCGAGTGGGAGTCTGGCTCACCACTCGGTAGGATTTTTAAACACTTAGGCGAGCACTGGGCTGCAGCTAAGCCTTCGAGTGGGAGTCTGGCTCACCACTCGGTAGGATTTTTGAACACTTAGGGGAGCACTGGGCTGCAGCTAAGCCTCCGAGTGGGAGTCTGGCTCACCACTCGGTAGGATTTTTAAACACTTAGGCGAGCACTGGGCTGCAGCTAAGCCTCCGAGTGGGAGGTTTGCTCTCCACTCGGTAGGATTTTTAAACACTTAGGCGAGCACTAGGCTGCAGCTAAGCCTCCGAGTGGGAGGTTTGCTCTCCACTCGGTAGGATTTTTAAACACTTAGGCGAGCACTGGGCTGCAGCTAAGCCTCCGAGTGGGAGTCTGGCTCACCGCTCGATAGGATTTTTAAACACTTAGGCGAGCACTGGGCTGCAGCTAAGCCTCCGAGTGGGAGTCTGGCTCGCCACTCGGTAGGATTTTTAAACACTTAGGCGAGCACTGAGCTGCAGCTAAGCCTCCGAGTGGGAGTCTGGCTCACCACTCGGTAGGATTTTTTTTACAAACTTAGGCGAAACGGATTCGCAGCTAAGCCACCCACTGGGGGATTTCACACACAAACAAAAGCAACAACAATTATAGGAAAATTTGTAGCACTCTTATCTTTGATAAATAGACTACAGAAGTTTTTCTTATTACATCTCATCCGAGTGAGAATTCACGTGTGAAAGGGGCGGAGCAGTTCTGCATTCCAAGCTCATGGCTCATCGATCTGGCGATCGACATTGTAAAGGTGATACGCTCCATTGTGGAGGACTCTGGTGACGATGAAGGGACCTTCCCAAGTAGGAGCAAGCTTGTGTGGTTTCTGTTGATCCACTCGGAGGACCAAATCTCCTTCTTGGAAGGCTCGACTCTTCACATTTCTGGCATGGAATCGACGCAAGTCTTGCTGATAAATGGTCGATCGGATCATAGCCATTTCTCTTTGTTCTTCCAGGAGGTCGACTGCATCTTGCCGGGCTTGTTCTGCTTCATCTTCGGTATAAAGCTCGACTCGGGGTGCATTGTGAAGTAGACCACTCGGCAGGACTGCTTCCGCTCCGTAAACCAGAAAGAATGGAGTTCTTCCATTCGACCGATTCAGGGTGGTCCTCAATCCCCACAGAACTGACGGAAGCTCGTCGACCCAAGCGCCTGCTGCGTGCTTGAGATCACGCATCAGCCGAGGCTTTAGTCCTTTGAGAATCAGACCATTTGCCCTTTCTGCTTGTCCATTCGACTCGGGGTGGGCGACCGATGCGTAGTCGACTCGTGTGCCTTGAGAGGCGCAAAAAGCTCTGAACTTGTCTGAATCAAAGTTTGACCCATTGTCGGTGATGATGCTATGTGGGACTCCATATCTGAATGTTAACTCTCTGACGAAACTGATAGCAGTGCAAGCATCAAGATTCTTGATAGGCTTAGCTTCAATCCATTTGGTAAACTTGTCGACTGCCACAAGCACATGTGTGAAACTGCATCAGCTTCTGGAGTCCACTCGAACTTGTCGGACTTCATCATCAGTCGGTAAAGAGGCAATGCCTTTTCACCGAGGCGAGAGATGAATCGACTTAAAGCGGCCAAGCATCCTGTAAGCTTCTGGACATCATGCACATGCACAGGACGTTTCATCCGGAGTATAGTACCAATTTTTTCAGGATTGGCGTCGATTCCCCGTTCAGAAACGAGAAAACCGAGTAACTTCCCACCTGGAACTCCGAACGTGCACTTTGACGGATTGAGCTTGATATCATACCTCCTAAGGTTGGCAAAGGTTTCAGCAAGGTCAGTCAGCATGTCAGAACCCTTCCGTGACTTGACCACAATATCATCCATGTATGCCTCCACATTCCGACTGATTTGAGTGAGCAAACACTTCTGAATCATCCTCATGAACGTGGCTCCGGCATTCTTGAGGCCGAACGGCATGGTGACATAACAGAAGCACCCGAATGGAGTGATGAAAGCTGTTTTGATCTCGTCGGGCCTGTACAGACGGATCTGATGGTACCCGGAATAGGAGTCTAGGAAAGACAAACGCTCACATCCCGCAGTCGAGTCCACTATCTGGTCGATGCGGGGGAGAGGAAAATGATCTTTCGGGCAGGCCCGATTGATATGCTTGAAATCAATGCACATGCGAAGTGACTTGTCCTTCTTGGGGACCATGACAACATTGGCGAGCCACTCGGAGTGGTAAATTTCTCGGATGAACTTCGCTGCTAAGAGCCGAGCCACCTCCTCGCCAATGGCCTTCCTCTTCTGGACGACGGACCGTCGAAGATGTTCTTTCACAGGTTTAAATTTTGGGTCGACTCGTAGACGGTGCTCAGCCAGCCCCCTGGGAACTCCAGGCATGTCAGCAGGCTTCCATGCAAAGATGTCCCAGTTCTCACGGAGAAACTGGATGAGCGCTTCTTCCTATTTGGAGTCGACCGTCGTTGAGATGTGAGTCGGAGCAGCGTTTGGATCGGTCGGGTGAATGTGAATTGCCTTCGTTTCACCGGACGACTGAAAAGCTGATTCTGAAGCAGGCTTCTTAGCTCGTAGCAACTCACTCGGATCTGCAGTCTTCTGATACTCTTGCAGCTTGACCACCGCCATCTGAGCGTCAGCAATATTTGAGCCTTTCTGAAAACACTCTTCTGCTTTCTTCCGATTGCCTGTAACAGTGATCACACCTTTGAGACCAGGCATCTTCAATTTGAGATACACATAACATGGTCGAGCCATGAAGCGTGCATAAGCTGGCCTGCCCAAAATAGCGTGATAAGCACTTTGGAAATCCACAACTTCGAATGTCAACTTTTCCTTGCGGTAATTCTTGGAATCACCGAAAACCACACCAAGAGCAATTTGGCCGAGTGACTTGGCTTTCTTCCTAGGAATGACTCCATGGAAACTCATGTTACTGGTGCTGAGCCTGGACATCGGAATGTCCATCCCTTTTAATGTTTCTGCATACAGTATGTTCAAACCGCCGCCTCCATCCATCAGGACTTTGGTCAGTCGAGTGCCTTCGACAACTGGGTCGACCACCAGAGCTTGCCTCCCAGGGGTGGCAATGTGCGTAGGGTGATCAGACTGGTCGAATGTGATGGCAGTCTGGGACCACTTCAGATAATTGGGTGTTGCCGGAGCAACCATATTTACCTCACGGTTAATAACCTTCAGTCGACTTTTGCTCTCAACATCAGCAAAAATCATCAGGGTGGAATTGACCTGGGGGTGCCCATCGTCACTATCTTCCTTGTCCTCAACTTTGTCCGACTCCTTTTCCTTATCTTTGGACTGCTTGCCCTGAAACTGCTGGATCAGAAGCCGACACTGTCGAGTGGTATGCTTTGGGTAAATGAGTTTACCCTCTTCATCTTTCTTGGTGTGGATGTGACACGGTAGATCCAAAACATCATTTCCATCTTGGTCTTTAACTTTCTTGGGGTTCCAAGGTCCTTTGGGTTTTCCCTTAAATTTTCCCTGGGTTACGGCCAGGGCTCCCCAGGAGCGGCTGGCTCGGCTTTCCGCTTCTGTTTCCGACTGGAATTTCCTCCGGTTTCCTGGGCGACTGCTTTATGCTTGCCACTCCGGAGTCGATCCTCATCTTCACCATTAGCGTATTTGGTGGCAATCTCCATCATCCGATTCAGAGACATCTCTCCGGTTCGACCGAACTTCAGATTCAATTCTCTGTACTTAACGCCTTCTTTAAAGGCACAAACTGCTTGATGATCTGGTACATTTTCGACTGTGTGATGCAATGTGATCCACCTCTGGATGTAATCCCTCAGAGTTTCATTCGGTTTCTGCAGGCAAGACCACAATTCTGTAAGGCCTGCAGGTCGCTTGCATGTTCCTTCAAATGTGGTGACAAACACTTGGGAGAGATCCTCCCAAGTGTAAATGCTGCTGGGTGCTAACTGATTCAGCCACCTCTGGCCGAGCCTTCTAACATGAGAGGCAGGTGCTTCATGGCTACCTCATCGTTCCCACCGCTAATCTGGACAGCCACTCGGTAATCTTCGAGCCAAGTATCGGGCTTGGACTCACCGGTGAACTTACTAACTCCAGTCGCCAACCTAAAGTTGGGAGGAATTACAGCGGCTCTGATGGCTCGACTGAAACACTCCGGCCCTGAAACATGTACTCTGCTACTGGTAGGCGCATCTCTGTCGTGGCCTTCTCGGTGAGCTCTATTCCTGTCGACCAAACCTTGAACGAGAATGGATCTCGCATCAAAGCCTGGTTCCCTGGGGTCGACTGGAATTCTCCGCCCAACACTATGAGGGCGTCTGTCAACCTGCTGTCGAGGCACATATGATCCACTCCTCGGGGGAGGGGTCGGCACTCGACGTCGATCATCACGATCAAATCGGTGATCATACTGCTCATTCCTTCTGTACTGATCACGCCGGTCTCCACGTCCCTCATGCCTCAGAGGCGATCTTGGGCTATGAGCCGATTGGACTGTATTCGCTGCAACGGATCGACTGTGGATCCTGTTCCGCGACTAAGAAACAACGGAATTCTGGTCTCCCGTTGCCCGGAGCAACGCTCTGATTTGCAACAAGCCTCTGCCAGCCTCTGACTGGGAGGGCTAAATCGACTCTGCTATACGGGCCGCAGCCGCCAAATTCTGAATCGGAGTACGATATACCTGCAGGGGCGAAAAGAGTTGACGTCGACTGGATTCTGGAGCCCGTTGACGCGCTCGTTCGTTGAGTATTCGCTGGAGATTCTCCAGTCAAGTGCGCTCGGCCAAGTTAGCCAAGCACGCGTCCTCCAAGGCTCGGGCCTCGGGGGTTTCTCCAACAATAGGAGTGTGGAGTGCATCCATGTTCCGGCTGCAATGACATGAGAGGCTCGGAGAGATACTCCTCGTGAGGACGCGATGGGTCGCCCCCATCCGCGCCTTCGTCAGCACGGGGGAAACCGGGAGGACTATGTGGCCCATCGATCACCAGAACCTCTGCAGCTGGGTCACTGCTGTCGCATTCGGATGCGGTCTCTGCGGAGCCAGTCGAACAGGCCGTAGAGGGATTCGTTGGGCTCGATTGCCGCGACTTGTGCGATGGCTGACTGGTGGGCCACCGCATGCCTCACCCACCTCTGAAGCCTCGACTGACCGGAGCACTTGCGCCAGCGAGAAACAGGGCGGGGAGATGCCACGGGAGCCGACCGATACTGGGTCGACGGCTGCCGCAGGAGGACACCACGGACGCATGCACGAAAGTGCGTCGCCCCGCGGACAGGGAGCGTGTCGACGTCGAGTGGAGCCTCCTGGAGCCAAGCGGAGTCGTCGGCGATGAACGTGAGCGTGCCGAGACGGATCTCGCGGCCCTCCACCAAAGCTCCGCCCGAAACCATGATCAAGGAGATCGGAAAAAATCGCAACTTCTCAAACTAGGCGCTAAGACTCCTAGCCCCACGGTGGGCGCCAACTGTCGTGGTTCTAACTCTGATAGTGATGTAGGGGGGTATGTATGGAGAGGCTAGATCTTAGCTATGGATGAGTTGTAAGCACATGAGGATTACGAGTTCATGCCATTCTCGGAGGAAGTAACAGCCTTACGTCTCGGTGCCCGGAGGCGGTCGACTGAATTATGTGTGTATGAATAACAGGGGTGCCAACCCTTGATACTGAGGAGGGGGTGGCTTATATAGAGTTCACCAGGCCCCTCCAGCCCTCAGTAATGCAAGGTTTAAAATACATTAAGATTGGGGGTTACTGGTAACGCCCCTAATAAAGTGCTATGCTGACCATAAAGGCTACTTAATGACCGACCGTTTGCGTGCAGGGTGACTTTAGATCTCCTGGCAGTCGAGTGGTTGGAATTTGGTCGAGTGATTGCTTCGTGGTCGAGTGTCTTGAATCTGTCGAGTGGGATACCTCCAAGTCGATTGAAATGTGACTTCTTCTAGGGATGTCCTTGGGTAGGGTACTTAGGACAGGTCCATGCCCCTATCCTAGGTACATAGCTTCATCACCACCCTCAACTTATCTCTCTCTATGGCCTTTAAAGCATCCAAACATTTATCAGCAACCTCATCAACGTTGTCCATCATCAAGTTATAAAAGTCTATTGCCGATAAATCATTTTGTTTGGCTATTCTCAAAGCATTCAAATTTACTTCCACCGGTAAAACAGCCTCCTGACCATATACTAGCTCATATGGAGTCACTTTCGTAGCACCATGCCTTGAGATTCTATGTGCCCATAATGCCTCAGACAACAAGTCATGCCATCTCCTTGGATTATCCTCAATCTTCTTCTTGATGAGCTTGATTAAAATTTTATTGCTAGACTCAGCTCGTCCATTAGCTTGGGCATAATATGGGGAGGAATTGAGCAACTTTATGTTATAAGATTCGGCAAACTCTCTGACTTGGTGTGACATAAAAGATGAACCTTCATCTGTAGTTAAGGTTTGAGGAATACCGAATCTATGAATAATGTGCTCAGTTATGAATTGAATTACCTCAGTATGTGTCATGTTCTTGAGAGGTACTGCTTCAGACCACTTAGTGAAATAATCAGTTGCCACCAATACGAACCGATGCCCTTTTGAAGAAGACGGATTGATTTGCCCAATAAAGTCTAAACCCCATCCTCTAAAAGGCCACGGCTTAATAATAGGATGCAACATAGCAGTAGGAGCCAATTGAATATCACCAAATTTTTGACAAGCTTCGCACCCTTTATAATATCTGAAGCAATCATTAATCATGGTCGGCCAATAAAACCCAGCACGTCGTAATAACCATTTCATCTTGGGAGCCGACTGGTGAGTACCACAAATGCCTTCATGTACCTCTCCCATAGCAACTCTTGCTTGGTCCTCATCCAAGCACTTTAAAAGAACATCATCAACTGTTCGGCGATAAAGATCATCATCCCTCATAGTATATTTAAAAGCCATACGCCGAACAGCCCTGTCCACCCTTTCACTCGGATTACGCAAGTAAGCAACAATGGGCTTCCTCCAGTCGGAATTGTCACCTGCACTAGATTTTTTGTTAATGACCGAATCAGTGGGTTCTGGTTCGGCCTCTTCTATACTGGTAAGACAAGACATCGGACTTTGAGAAATATGAAACATGCCATGATCAACATGGTATCCAGATGCTTGTTGTGCCAACTCATTTGCTTTCCAGTTGTCATGTCTAGATATATGTGCAATGCTAAAACAATCCAAAGTAGAGATTATATCTAGACATTTATCAAGATAAACATTAAGTGATTTGTCCAAACACTGAAAGACTTTGGATATTTGCTACACCACTAGTAACGAATCACCATAAGCCTCAATATATGTAACACCTATAGCAAGTAACATCTCTAGACCGAATAACAATGCTTCATATTCGGCCTGATTGTTTGTGCAAAAATATTCTAAGCGGCACGATGCTTCAAAAACAGCACCGTGAGGAGATATATAAACAATACCAACACCTTGGCCATTGCTACAAACTGAACCATCAAAGTATAATCTCCATGGTACTAATGAAACAAGGTTCATATCACTATCATGCTTGTCATTAATCCGATGTTCAACAATGAAATTAGCAACAATTTGGCCCTTCATAGATTTTAGAGATTCATAAGCCAAATCATATTCAATCAAAGCATAAGCCCACTTGCCAATTCTACCACTAAGAATTGGCTTATGCAACATGTATTTAATGACATCGGTCTGACAAGCTACTACGCAAGCACTCAGCACTAAATAATGTCTCAATTTTGTGCAAGCATAATATAAGCTTAGACATAATTTCTCAATAAATGTATACCTTGTCTTTGCGTCCAATAAGCGGCGGCTCAAATAAGTGATGGCATGCTCTTTTCCTTCGGTCTCTTGAGTTAGAACAGCACCAATAACTCCTTCCTTTGCTGTAATGTAAAGTCTGAAGGGTTCCCTATGCTTGGGTGCTCTCATCACCGGAGCAGTGCACAAATAATTCTTGATCATATCAAATGCTTCTTGCTGTTTTGCCCCCCAAGTAAAATCAGCATCATTCTTTAACCGAAGGATAGGAGTAAATGCATCAACTTTCCCTGATAGATTAGCTATGAACCTTCTCAAATAATTGACCTTGCCAAGGAACTTTTGCATATCTTTCTTGCATGTTGGAGCCTCCACTTTTTGTATAGCCTCTATCTTTTTGGGATCAATCTCTATACCATCTTCATGAATAATGAAACCCAAAAACTTGCCAGCTGACACGCCGAAAGCACACTTCAAAGGATTCATCTTCAGTCCATACTTTTTCATTCTTTCAAAAGCTAAATGCAAATCAGCCAAGTGAGATTCAAAAGCATCCGATTTGACAACAATATCATCAATATAAACTTCAAGTATGACACCGAGTAAATCATGAAAAATCAAATTCATAGCCCTTTGATATGTGGCGCCAGCATTTTTTAATCCGGATGTCATCACTGTCCACTCGAATAAACCAAGGAAACCAGGGCATCAAAAAGCTGTCTTGTACATGTCCTCTTCGGCCATAAAAATTTGATTGTATCCGGCATTACCATCTAGAAAGCTAATAACCTTATGTCCAGAAGCATCATTAATAAGCATATCGGCTATTGGCATAGGATACTCATCTTTGGGTGTAGCCCTATTCAAATCTCTGAAATCAATGCATACCCTCAATTTGCCGGATCCTTTCTTCTCCACTGGGACAATGTTAGAAATCCACTCGGCATACCTGCAAGGTCGAATGAAATTAGCTTCAAGCAGTCGACCGATCTCTTCCTTGATCCGGTCATATGTTTTCGGATTAAATTTTCTGGCCGACTGTTTATAAGGTCTAAAACCGGCCTTTATAGGCAACCGATGCTCCACTAGCTCTCGGCTTAACCCTGGCATCTCATGATATTCCCATGCAAAGCAACAAACATATTCTTTCAATAGCTCGATTAACTTAGCTTTACAATCGGCTTCCAAATTTTTGTTTACAAACATCGGTCGAGTGACTGAACCATCTCCAATATCTACCTCTTCTAATGGATCGGCCGATGTAAAACCTTGTCCAAGTTTATCCATGTCATCCAACTCCTCTATAGACTCATACATATCGTCCTCACTGGACCGATACTTTACAAGACGTTTTTGTAACCACTCGGAATTAGGATCCATTTAAACATATCACACCTTGGAGCCGATTGCATTCAGTCGGCTTTAAAGAGACGGGCACAAAACCATTCTTGGTCGTGCTGAGAAAATCAAATTCTGATAAGTCATGTCCCGTCAAGCAAGTAGCATTGGGATGTTGCCGATCCACCAATGCATCGGCCAAAGCAACATAGGCCGAGTTATCCGCATGAATGACTTCCACTTCATCATCAACCCACTGAATCAAAAACTGGTGCATAGTGGATGGCACGCACTGGTTTGCATGAACCCAATCACGGCCTAGTATGACGTTGTAGTTACCTTTCACCTCAGCGACAAAGAATGCAGTAGCCAAAGTTTTGCTTCCGACTGTAAGCTCCACATACATTACACCTTTGGCTTCAGTTTTTTCTTTGCCTTCAAATCCGCTGAGTACCATATTGGTCTTGATCAATTCTTCATCAGGCAAACCCAATTTCTTGAAGATCGAATAGGGCATAAGATTTACCACAACACCACCACCAACAAGCATCCGAGTGAGCGGCGACCCATTGATATGACCTCTGAGATATAATGGTTTCAGATGCGTTACTGGTTCTTTTGGCTTCTCGAATATTGCGTTTTTAGGGCCAAAATCCATCTGAGCCACCTCCCCTTCCTCATCTACAGCACGAAACTCAGCAGGTAAGCAATACACCATATTGATATTCATACCTTCATGAACCGGCGTAGACTCATAGTCCACCATATCAGCCTCCTCCTCGAGTGCATCCACCGATTCTGAAATTTGTCCGAGTGAAGGAGAAGTAAGAATTGTCGCAGACGATGTGATATCTGTTGCATTGTTCTCCTTTGGTGATGTAGGTGTTGCTGTGATAGATGTAGAAGCTATTGTATCTTGTATTTGTTTAGGCCTCCACACTTGTTTTGCTGGAACCATGGGTCAAGTGTCATTGAACAACTTATCCCTTTGTTTCTCGGCCTCCTTTTCTGCCATCTCTTGACTCCTTAACCTCTGTAGTTTCCTATTTTGTGTCTTTGTTAGCCCTGGAGGACACCACTTTGGCTGAGTGTATTTAGGATCTCTCGTTTTTACCTGGCTGGTGCTTGCTTCATGGTCATTGGCCGAGTGCTTTGGCGCGATAGCAAGTATCGGCTCAGTCGGATTGCTATGCACAATCGGCTGTCGTATGGCGAATGTTTCGGTGCCCAAGATAAGTGAGTCGGCATCCATTTTCTCCTTGCCTTTTGCCGACTCAATTGCTGCAACACTTGGTGATTTAACACGCCATTCTTTTCGACTTTCCAGATGCATGAAATTTCCACTCGGGCGCACCTTTTTACTCGGATGGAATCCACTCGGATGGAATCCACTCGGATGGAATTCACTCGTATGACTTCCACCTGGGTGCATTCTTACACTTGGATAATTTCCACTCGGTCGCATATTTTGACCAGCCGACTGATAGTCACCGATGTTGAGTCGGCCATTATATGAGTAGTCAAGTCGATCCCAAACAGATTGCGTATACTCTTCTAGAAATTGTGCCCTTGGTCCACTCGGTTTTGTATACCGACTGAACATATCAGCTGATGGTGACCTTGGTCGTTTCAGATGAGTCGGTCGATTGAAACTAGAACCGGCCGAGTGGTTAGCATACTTGGACAGCAACATATCAAAAGTTGGCTTGATCCGCTTACGCTGCAATTTAGCTTCATTCTTCTTTCACTTGCCAACTTCTCGACTCTTGGGCTTGACAAATTTAACATGAGTATTTTCTTGCACTTGCGGTTGCCCCCCGAGTGTAGGGTTCTTGATGGTGATTTTGATCACTTCCTTGCCATCGGGTTGCTTATCAAGAACAACTTGTCTTCCCAAGACCTTGCTGTCCTCCTTGTCTTTCCTGGGCTCACCAACAATGACATTAGCTTTATTAGCAGATTCGGCTACCTCCGGCCGAATGAGTAGTTTCTTCCCCTCCAAACCCATGGTATTCATTGGAAAAGGTTGTTTATCAACTTGCATCTCAGAAAAGTTCAATCGTCCGTCATTAATGGCCGATTGTATCTGTTGTCGAAAAACATTGCAATCATTAGTAGCATGAGAAAAAGAATTATGATACTTGCAATAAGCACGCCGTTTTAGCTCTTCAAACGGCGGTAAAGTATGAGATATTCCAATAATCTTAGCCTGCAGCAAAGCATCAAATATTCTATCACACTTAGCAATGTTAAAAGTAAATTTCATTTCTTCATCATGATTCTTATGAATCGGTTTCAGATCATTGCAAGTAAAGGGTTTGGCCTTAGATGGCCAGACAAATTCAGTAGCAAAAACATCACCCTCATCGTCCGAGTGATCACTACCATATTCCACCATATTCATCTTTGGACGATCGACTTTGTATCTATGCACTTCTTTGAGATCTTTGCTTCGGCTTTCTTGAGCCAAAGCCCTTTGTAAGACATGGTTGATATTTAAGAACTCATAACCTTCTAGCTTTTCTCTAATGGGAGTTCTCAAACCACTCAGCACTAGGTCTGCCAAGTCTCTCTCGGTTATCACCAAACTAAAACACCGGTTTTTTGTTTCTCTGAATCTCTTGACGTAATCGGAGACCGATTCATCATGCTTCTGTTTAACCGATGTTAGATGTGATAACTTGAGTTCATTGTCGCCGCTATAAAAGTGATCATGAAATTTCTGCTCTAGCTGTGACCAAACCCGAATGGAACCAAGTGGTAAGGAAGAAAACCATGAAAATGCAGTACCAGTTAAAGATAAAGGAAACAAACGCACTTTCAACTCATTTAGTGAGCCTGCTTCACCTAGTTGTGCTAAGTATTGACTAACATGCTCCCATGTGGTTTTTGTGCCCTCTCCATTGAACTTAACAAAATCTGGAATATTATATCCCGGAGGGCACTGGATGGCATCAAAGTACTCGGGGTACGGCTTTTGGTAAATCCGATTCCGAGGTAACTCAACTCCAAAATTCTCTCTAAGCATCTTAGCCATCTCCTCTCTAAGATTAGCTAGACCATCATCCGTAGTGGACGATGAAGCTTGTGGCAGTGACATAGGAAGAGTATGGTTACTAGCTGTAGGTAGGAATTGTGGCATCTATGTCGAACCATAATTTGGTAGTGGTCGAGTGGTTGTAGCTGTAGGTAGAGTTTGGTTCGGCGTTGCCACCGAACCTGTCATGCTCATAATAGGATTAATGGGTGTAGCCACAATCTGATTTGTTTGGGTAGGATAATAAGTCATCGGCACGGGAGGCGCCGATGCAATAGGTAAAGCCAGATTAGGGTTTTGCACACTAGCAACTACACCATTATTACCACTAGATGATTGAGATATATTCTTCTGAGCATTAGTATTTTCTATAAAAGTTTGATAGACTAGATTGTTACCATCAGCAATACGACTTTCAATCTCAGCCCACTACTCACGAGAAAAGGCAGTACTTACAGAAGGCTTAACCTGTTCAGTTTGAAGAGGAGGGAACTTGATTTCTTCAATCGGAATGATGTTGCCTTGGCGATCTTTCTTGAATTTTGCAAAGAACTCCTGCAGGTCCTTCTCCTCGCGCGCCTTCTTGTACTCCTCATAGACTTGGCAATGATCGGCCGATATCTCATCAAGACTAGGCTTAATGATGTTATCGGCGTTTACCTCAGATGGCTTGGGAAGATCGGACATGGTGGATGATGACGATTGATCTTCGTTCCCCAGCGGAGTCGCCAAAAAGTGTGTTGACACACGAACACGTCATGTGTACCCTCGACGCCGGGGGTGATGCACCGCAACTCACGTCGAAGGAGACCCGACTGACAGCGTGATACGCAAGACAGTCGACGGGCGCTTTTGCAGACCCGAAAACCCCACACCCCCGGGAGGGACCCCGTCAGGGAGTGCGGCGGCTATGGGCTGCTCTAGGTCGATTCGCTCGCCCCTAGAGCCTCGGGATTCTCAGCTCTCAAACACAAAGAACAGCGAAGAACGAGAGAGAAAAACGGTGGAGAGATAAAACGTAGATGAAAATAGTAGTATATTGATTTGTTCGATTGTGTGTTGTTCAATCGGCCGTCACCCCCAACATATATAAGAGGCGGCTGGACTTCCCGTACAAGTAAAGGATTCATCTAGGCTTTCCTTATAAGAAAAATTACATCAATTCACGTCCTAGAGTCCTAATTCTATTCCAACTCGGATTCAGTCTGAATCTGGCCCAAACTCTGTCTTCCTTCTTGCGCGGGCCGCCGGGCTTGCATAGGATCTCCGATCAAGACGGCCCAAATATCAAACTTATGCGCCTCAATGATACGAACAACTCTCATGTTGATCACTTTTTCAAATAAGGCCATCTTGAATACTTTTCGAGGTCATCTTTATCTTCCAGTCGGACTCGGTCTTGCAGTAGACTGGATTATCCGAGTCTCGTAGTGAATTTGTAGGCTATATACTATCTCTGATGACGATGACTCAAAAATCAAAGTTTACCGTCTTGATGATACGCACAACTTCTGTATTGAACACTTCTTGATCCGAGGTCATCTTGATAAACTTTCAGGTATATGTTCAGTTTCACTCGGATTCGAGCTCATCCACTCGGATTAGAGTCATTCACTTGGATCGTCCGACTGGACTTTTTCACTTGGATGTTTAGAATCTTTCACTCGGAATACAATTTTCACTCGGATGACCATATTTTCACTCGGAAGGCAATATTTTCACTCGGATGACTATATTTCCACTCGGAAGGCATTATTTTATTCGATCGGCAAGTTTTCGTCCCGATAGCAATCTTTTCACTCGGAATATTTTTACTTGGAGGACAATTTCACTCGGATGACCATATTTCCACTCGGATGACTATATTTCCACTTGGATAATAATAAGTTCATCCGGTCAACAAACTTTCACTCAACCGGTAAATTTTCACTCGACCATAAACTTTCATTCGGATGGTAAACTTTTCACTCGGATTTTCCGATTGAAAACATAGCCTGATCTTGATTTGTCTCTCCAGGCCTCATACGACCTCGGATTGAGACAAATTATATATGAAAATCGATCGGCTCGACGAGAGGAAACTTTTCTGTGTTGAAGGTTTTTCAATTCAGGGCCATCTTGAGGGCCGAATTGCTCACGCATTGTATCAGACACTCATCAACATGTGTCTGGTGTCAAGCGTAATATTTTGGTCTCTGGCCTGTCCAGACCGTATTGACTATAACTTTTGTATATAAACTCGAATTAATATGATTTATATATGAAAATCAATCGTCTCGACGAGACGAAGACAATCCCTTTAGAGCACTCCTTCATCTGAGATCATATTGAGGGTGTAATCGGCTGAAAAGCACTCAGAACACTAAATTTTGTCACTCGGAGTACAACTTCGGCCACTGAGATGAGGTCGAATGGCGATAGCCTAAACGTCAAAGTTGTTCCACTTGACGACGTGAAACTTTCTCATGCTGAAAACCCTTTCACTTTGTATCTTGCCAAAATCAGGTGTCAACAATTGGGTACACCTTCTATCACAAATCTGAAGGCAAGATCTTTGTTGCTAAGAGTGGATCCTTTCTAGAGAAGGAGTTTCTCTCGAAAGAAGTGAGTGGGAGGAAAGTAGAAGTTGATGAGGTAATTGTACCTTCTCCCGAATTGGAAAGTACTTCATCACAGAAATCAGTTCCAGTGATGCCTACACCAATCATTGAGGAAGATAATGATGATGATCATGAAACTTCAGATCAAGTTACTACCGAACCTCGTAGGTCAACCAGAGTAAGGTACCACACCAGAGTGGTACGGTAATCCTATTCTGGAGGTCATGTTACTTGACCATGATGAACCTACGAACTATGAGGAAGCGATGACGAGCCCAGATTTTGCGAACTAGCTTGAGGCCATGAAATTTGAGATGGGATCCACTTATGAGAACAAAGTGTGGACTTTGGTTGACTTGCCCGATGATCGGTGAGGGAGTCCTGGATTAGGGGGTATCCGGACAGCCGGACTATATCCTTTGGCCGGACTGTTGGACTATGAAGATACAAGATTGAAGACTTCGTCTCGTGTCCGGGTGGGACTCTACTTGGCGTGGAATACAAGCTAAGCAATACGGATATGCATATCTCCTCCTTTGTAACCGACCTTGTGTAACCCTAGCCCCTCCCGGTGTCTATATAAACCGGAGGGTTTTAGTCCATAGGACAACACACAATCATACCATAGGCTAGCTTCTAGGGTTTAGCCTCGCTGATCTCGTGGTAGATCTACTCTTGTACTACCCATATCATCAATATTAATCAAGCAGGACGTAGGGTTTTACCTCCATCAAGAGGGCCCGAACCTGGGTAAACGTTGTGTCCCCTGCCTCCTGTTACCATCCGGCCTAGACGCACAGTTCGGGACCCCCTACCCTAGATCCGCCGGTTTTGACACCGACATTGGTGCTTTCATTGAGAGTTCCGCTGTGCCGTCGCCATCAGGAAGGATGCCTCATCCTGTCTTTAAAGACGACACTGTTGCTAAGGGAGCTTTGGCTGTCGGCCAAACTCTCCGGCTATGTGGTTTTCTTATGACCGCCTGTTCGGCCGCTGCACCGACGATGACTTCTCGGGTCATCGAAAGCAATCTTCACGTCAACTCGGAACTCGCCGAGCAGTTAGATCCAATGGAGCTCTCTTCCCTAAACGAGCTCTTGGATCGCATCGCCGCCCTGGAAGTCGCTACAGACTACGATCAAATTGGGCCTAAACCCGATCTGAGAGAGATTAACTCTCCCCGAGTCACCCATCACGTTGCAGTGGTGGAGGAACAATGCGTCAACCCTTCATCTATCTTAAGGACTAGCTATGTCCGGATTCTCAATCCCTCCAAGCAGGATACCCACGGAGGGGAGGACGTCACTCAAGACCTGAACCTAGAGTCAGGCAGCGAGCTAGATTTATTGGAAAACATCCAAGAATCCAAACTTCCGTGTTCGGAAACTCCTTGGCCCTTGAGTCTCAGATTGGGTGAGGATTCGGATTCAATTCCGCCCACCCACCCAAACATAAGCGATCTATCCCAAATTAGGCAAGAGCCCCAGGAAACAGTACATCACTACTGGCCAGATTCCTCCTTGCGATGAACAGGGTTAAGGACTGTCGCGAGGAAGACACAATCTTATTTTTCCGCAATAATTGCACAGACACGGGAATCCTTAACGCCATAAAGCGCCGTGAGATAACACGCTTCGCTGACTTGGCGTCCATAGTACGAAAGTACTGTGCGGTGGAAAGTGCCTGGAAAACCGAAACAAACTTTTGGGATAATCCGGCCCTGAACACAAACCCAGTCCGAAATAAAAGGGTGCATTATCACAATACACCCGTGTTAACTACCAAAAAGCAAAAGCCCTCTACGGGGCAAACCGTACTGGAGGGATGGCTCAACGGACCCTGCAAAATTCATAGTACAGCAGATGCAATACTAACGCACAGCCTTAAAGCATGTTGGATACTCCGGCAGGTGGACAAAAGTGGTGAGGATCTACTCCTCCCAAATACCTTAGAGCGCCATCCCGTGGACAACAATACGCTGTTAACGGTCTTTGAGACCTTCACGTCAAATAATAGACGCAAGCAAACACTCCGCAGCATGGCTGAAATCTGCCACGTAGCAGCAATAAATCCTTGGAGTGACACGGCTATTACCTTCAATGCCAGTGACGAACCTAAATTCCGAACAGCCTGAGCACCAGCCGCACTGGTCCTCAGTCCAATCGTGGACGGCTTTTGACTCACCAAGGTACTCATGGACGGCGGCGGCGGATTAAACCTCATCTATGAGGAAACTCTTCAAAAGATGGAAATAGACTGGAGCCGCATTGAGCAAAGTAGCACAACCTTTAGAGGAATCATCCCCAGTCGGGAAGCACGTTGTGCTGGGAAAATCACACTAGATGTGGTATTCGGCACGCTGAATAATTACAGGTCCGAAGGAATTACATTCCAAGTGGCCCCGTTCAGCAGCGGATACCACGCTCTACTAGGGCGGGAGGCGTTTACAATCTTCCAAGCCATACCCCATTACGGGTACAGGAAGCTCAAAATGCCCGGGCCCAACGGAATCATCACTCTTGCTAGTGATCCGGACATAGCACTCTGCGCTAAAAATTAGACAGCCGCACTGGCCCTCAAGGCACTATCTGGAGCCCTAGCAGCTGAGGAACTGACTGCGCTGCGCTCCACGGTGAATAGGGATGACGTGATACTCAATAAAAGATCCAAGTCCACCTCCTTTAAACCGGCGGACGAAATAGTCAAATTCCAAGTCCATCCAACGGACCCTACAAAAAAGCTTCCATCGGGGCATAATTAAACCCTGATGTCGACGCCGCACTATGAGAGTTCCTACACGAGAACTGGGATATTTTTGCCTGGCACCCTTCAGACATGCCAGGAATCCCACGCAGGTTGGCAGAGCACAGCCTAAATATCCTAAAAGGATTCAAGCCAGTCAAGCAGGCTCTTCTGCGTTTCTCCGAACCTAAGAGACAAGCCATGGGAGAGGAACTAGCCAAGCTATTGGAGGCCGGATTCATCAGAGACATAAAACATCCGGACCGGCTAGCAAACCTGGTGATGGTACCAAAGAAGGACAAATCCTGGCGCTTGTGCGTCGATTTTAAGGACCTTAACAAGGCTTGCCCAAAGGATCCCTTCCCCTCCCCCGCATCAATCAAATCATCGACGCTACCGCAGGACACGATTCATTGTGTTTCCTCGACGCATACTCCGGCTACCATCAAATTAAAATGGCAGAGCCAGACCAAGCCGCAACGGCATTCATCACACCGTACGGCCCATTCTGCTTCAACACAATGCCCTTCGGGCTCAAAAACGCCGGCGCAACATATCAGCGCATGATTCAGACATGTCTGGCAAACCAGATCGGCAAAATAGTGGAGGCATACATAGATGACGTGGTCGTCAAAACCAAGCATGTCGAATCTCTAGTAGACGACTTGAGGCTCACATTCGACAACCTCCGAACATACGACATCAAGCTCAACCCGGAAAAATGCGTTTTCGGCGTACCAGCCGGAAAGCTCTTGGGCTTCATTGTATCCGGTAGAGGAATTGAAGCAAATCCAGCCAAGATCCGAGCTCTGTCACAATTGGACATCCCAAAGGACCTCAAACAAATACAAAAATTGACCGGATGCATAGCGGCTCTAAGCCGCTTTATCTCCCGCTTGGGAGAAAGGCATTACCCCTTTATCGCCTCCTCTGGCGCACTGAACACTTCGAGTGGACGGATGCCGCCACGGCCGGACTCAACGAAATAAAAGCCATATTGGCAACAAACCCAGTCCTGGCCGCGCCAAGCATTGGCGAACCAATGCTACTCATCAAGTAGTAAGTGCAGTGCTCGTCATCGAACGAGAAACGGACGGACACAAATTCCCCCTTCAAAAACCAGTTTACTATGTGTCCACCGTCCTTACTCCATGCAAGTCACAGTACCCGCATTATCAAAAGATAGCGTACGCGGTATTTATGGCATCCCAGAACCTGCGACACTACTTTCAAGAGTGTTCGATAACGGTAGCCTTGGAAGTACCACTTAACAATATTATAAACAACCGCGACGCGATGAGCCGGATTGCCAAA
This sequence comes from Triticum aestivum, assembly GCF_018294505.1. Lineage (NCBI taxonomy): Eukaryota > Viridiplantae > Streptophyta > Magnoliopsida > Poales > Poaceae > Triticum > Triticum aestivum. Next base: position 513,606,958 of record NC_057803.1, read on the forward strand.
TGGGCCATTGAGCTCCTCCCATTCGACATAACTTACAAGCCACGACAAGCTATTAAGTCGCAAGTTTTGGCCGACTTCGTCGCCAAGTGGACGGAAGCTGAACTCCCTAAAGAGTATGGCACATATTCAAACTGGATCATGCACTTCGACGGCTCCAACATGTTGGCTGGTCTGGGGGCTGGCGTCGTTTTGACGCCCCCAACAGGAGATACAGTTCAATACATACTACAGATAATGTATACGGACTCCAACAATGCAGCCGAATATGAGGCCCTTCTACATGGTCTCCGGATGGCAGTATCCATGGGCATTCAACGCCTAGAGGTGTGCGGGGATTCGAACCTCACAATATCCCAAATAAATGGAGACTTTGATGCCAAGGATCCGAAAATGGCAGCTTATCGCAATGCCGTCCTAAAAATTTCAGCTCGGTTCGAGGGGCTCGAATTTCACCATATAGCCCGGGAAAACAACCAGGCAGCAGACGTCCTGGCACGCATCAGCGCAAAACGCGATGCCGTCCCTCCCAACATCTTCTTGGAGAGGCTGTTCAAGCCATCTGTGGTATGGGAAGGGGAACCCGAAAATAACAGCCCGGACCCAACCGCACTGCCTGACACCGAATATTCTGACATAATTGGAGGCTCTGCCAACGAAATAACATCTTCAGCCCACGTAATAATGGCAGTCATCGCCCCATGGACAAAACCATTCCTAGCCTACCTAATTAAGCAGGAACTTCCCACGGACCAAAACGAGGCACGCTGCATAGTGCGGCGATCTAAAGCCAATAAAGTGCATGAGGGAGAGCTTTATAAGAAAAGCACCACCGGAGTCCTTCAAAGGTGCATCTCCGAAGAGGAAGGGCGGAATCTTCTGGCTGAAATTCATGCCGGACTCGGCGGTCATCACGCGGCGGCTCGGGCCCTTGTAAGCAAGGCCTTCTGTACAGGCTTCTATTGGCCGACGGCCCGGGCAGACGCTCAGGACTTAGTCCAACGATGCGTTGGTTGCCAGCTTTTTGCTAACCAAAGCCATATGCCACCCACCGCCCTCCAAACTATACCCATCACCTGGCCCTTCGCGGTCTGGGGGCTTGACATGGTTGGACCCCTTAAAGGAGGAACCCACAAGCAAAAATACTTACTGGTCATGGTGGATAAGTTCACCAAATGGATAGAAGCCAAGCCTGTTAAGACGGCCGAATCCGGACCGGTGATAGACTTCATATCCGGGGTCATACACCGTTACGGCGTCCCCCACAGCATCATCACCAATAACGGCACGAACTTTACGGCCGACGAGGTAAAACTCTGGTGCAAAAACATCGGCATCAAGCTTGATTATGCTTCAGTCTATCACCCACAAACTAACGGTCAGGTCGAGCGAGCAAATGGTCTTATCATGAGCGGCATCAAACCCAGATTAGTGCGGTCCCTCAAGGAATCTAACACACATTGGGTAGAGGAGCTCGACTCCGTACTCTGGGGGCTGCGGACCACTCCGAATCGCACTACCGGATACACACTATTCTTTATGGTATACGGCGCAGAGGCGGTTCTGCCCTGCAACATTATTCATGACTCACCTCGAGTGCGCATGTACGAAGAAAGAGAAGCCGAGCTCGATCGGCAGGACAGTTTGGACGCCTTGGAGGAGGAGAGTGACGTGGCAAAAGCCCATTCCGCATTCTATCAACAGCAGGCTCGAAGATACCAAAGCAGAGAAGTACGGTCCAAAACTTACAATATTGGTGAGTTATTTCTACGCTTGCCGGATAAGAAAAAGGACAAACTCAAGCCCAAATGGGAAGGCCCCTTCATCATTGACCAGGTCCTGACTGGTGGAGCGTACCGTCTGCGGGATGCATCGGATAATCGACTCGAGCCGAACCCATGGAACGCAGCCCGACTTCGAAGATTCTACGCCTAAACTGTCGGACTCTGTGTTCGTCTCCTTCCTCTGTCCATTTTTTATACACTATCTGTCTTATATTTTTCTCCTTCTCCTTTTCTTTTCTCTCACAGCCTTTAGGGGCCCATTCGTGCCTTGTTTGCACGCAACTGACATGCTATATGCGCTCATTATACCTGGGGGCTTCTTTAACAAAAGCTTATTCATACGGGGTTTATGCCCAACACATGTGTTATCCTTCCGCATGTACCCTTTATTCACCATTATATGCATCGATATGACTTAAGTTTTGGCCAAGCTGGGTTGCCTCGCTCTTGTATTTATGCCCTACGTTCCCGTTAATTCGGCTAGGGCATAAGGGGAGCACCTCTGCGATTGTTACTGCCAGGTCAGCCGGATGTGTACCTCAGACTGGGTGAAGCTGAAAGCTAGCGTTCTTAAGGGAATATTCGGTTGGTGAACTAAAGATGATTTTCACTTATTTACTTATGCGCCCCAGATGTTTTTTCTGCGTCTCTTCTCGCAGTCCGGACATGCACTTTAGGGCATGCCTCCCAGGGAAAGGAACCCCTAACAGAACTATTCTCCCTGGAAGATGTTTCTTACTAACCATGTAATATAACATAACTAGTTGGGCACTTGTCCGTTAAAGCATTAATGACCCCTACGCCTGGTCTCCACGCATGCCCCGGTTCTTACATGACCGAGAGGGTATTCGGATACACTCCGGACCGTCGGGTCCCGAGGTTGAAGCGAAAAGGTCTGCCATGACAAACGATCTACAATCCGGCTAGAAGGCATTATACATGTCACTATAAATTACATAGTCAATTTGACTGGTTGAATTCCTCTTCAATACCATCCAATAGGCTGTCTAGTCTACAGTCCTGTTGGGAATACTTTGCGCCCAATTCTACTTGACCGTACACTAAGCTCACAGGGATCTCCTTCCCATCGGGCCCCACAGGTCCGACTTCGGCCATGTGGTTTGGGTCAGCCTTCGTGTACCGCGTCTTCACCATTGCCCAGGCTTCCTTGGCGCCCTGACGGTAGGCCGATATCTTCCATAATCGGAAGCACCGCCGCGCTCCCTTCAGCTTCTCTGCAAGATCTCCAAGGCCTTCGGGCATGGAGATGGATGGCCACAAGGCCTGAGCGACGCCTTGCATCACCTGCCGAACTCGTTCGTGTAGTTGTGAGAGCTCGGGAAGAAGGTCACCCGTAGAACCGGGCATTTCCTCGGCAGGACGACCTGTTAGCATACCTACAAACATAACTCTGTCAGCCAGATTCCTCGCCGAACTCTTTTTCAAAGTTCGTTCAAGCACTTACTAAATATGCCGCGTCGAAGCCGCCGATTCTCCTTAACAGAGTCCGACAGTTGGGCACGAACATCTTTTAGTTCCACGCCCAGCTTGGTGTTGGCATCTAGGAGATCATTCTTCTCCTGCCTCACCCTCGTAAGCACGCTCTCACCAGCCTTCAGCTGACATAGGAGTTGTTGCTTATCCAGATTTACTCCAGCGTCATCTGCAATTTTATCATTAGATCTGCATATACGACGCATTCTATATGATACTTATCATTCGAAGGATATATTACCAGAGGGGGTCTCTTTGGGCTCCCCTGCTGCGGCCAGTGCTGTCAGGACCCCGATTCCAAGTCACATCGATCTAGCCGGTAACACCTCATATCACATTGCGGCCTCACGCATGGTATCCCCACGGGTGTCGCTTTACCATGGCCCGGGACCGTTTGCGCCTTTTGGCTCACGTATATGATAGTGTCGCTAGCATCCATATGACAGAGAACCCGGGCCGACATGGCTAGTCGTGAACCCAAAGCGATGCAGACCTATGGAGACAGGCATACATGAATCACATCGAGCATGTCGGTCATCAGCGAGTGAATCCGGGCTGTAGCACTGGGCTAATAGGACTCCGGGGAACCCGGGCTGTAGAAGGCTAGGCAGGACTCCGGATGTCACCGCGTGACATTTCCCCGAAGGGACAAACATAGGAACGAAGTGAAACACATGCCGGCCAGTCAAGTGTCCTGAGCAATAGTGCTGGGCTAGCAAGACTCCGGTGAACCGAGCTGTAGCGGACTACTATGCCTCGAGGAACACTAGACTACATTTCCCCATAAGAAAGGCTGCCAAGGATAAACAACTAGATTGTCGGATCCCACTCATACCAAGCATTTCAATCATACACACAATATGCCCGATATGAGTACATACAACATGGCATCACAACAAAACTCTACAACTCAAGTACTTTATTTAAAGGCTCCAGAGAGCCATACATAACATGTTCATACAGATAGGGGTCTGAGTACAAGCATACAAGCACATGCGGAAGCAAATAGTCTGAGTACAGACACTAGAAAGCAAGAAGGCTTCTTGAAGCCTGTCTATCTACATAGGGCCCTCCATGGTCAGGGTCACCACCTGGGTGGTGAGTTACTCATCGACGTCGAGGTCTACATAAAACCCATCGGAGGGGGCGGTGTTGTCATCTGAAAACAGTAATTAAGCAAACATGAGTACAAAGGTACTCAGCAAGTCTTACATCAGAACCTACTATACATGCTCATTCCCAAGGAGGTGGTGGGGTTATTGCAGCAAGCCAGCTTTGACTCATGGCTAAGCTATCCTATGGAACTCCACTAGTAAAATAGTTTTCGCACACGAGTCCACTACTCACCAACACAATACTCCACCAGGGATCCTCCCTCGTCATCCTACGAGAGGGCCATCCTCGGTACTCACACTTATCTTGAGTCTTTTAGTAGTATCCATTAGCTTGTCTATGAACTGTATAGGCAACCAAGTAGTCCTTTACCGCGGACGCGGCTATTCGAATAGTTTTATACCCTGCAGGGGTGTACTTCGTCACACATGTTTCCACCACTTAGCGTCTACACACGACATGTGCTCGGCAGACTTCAAGCGAAAGCCGACGTGGGTGTAGACCACGACCTGACTAACCTCACAAGTCTCTAGTCCAGGTTTATCGCCTATTCAGGTTCCATCCGCAAGGAGATTCGGCCGGGGTGTCCTCAACGGCCCCAAACGATGTGTGTAGGGTTCCCGAGACACCAAACGGGCGACTCGGTACACCGTGCCATAGTGTATCTACCGCATCATAGCCCACCCCTAGGGTCAGCGCTACGCACGGCCGCCAACACATAACCTACAAACACCAAAAAGTAGTTGCAACTCCTGGACAGAGGACGAGAGGGGTCCGTAAGTCAAGCGGGGTCATATTTCAGGGCCCAATGTGTGGTAGTAGCTGAATCTTAAATCACGCATACAGATCTCAGTTCTTATGGACGGTCTCAATGAAACAACCCACCATGTACTCCTACATGGCCTCTCATCGATACCTTTACCAAATCATGTTCAACACACCCCTCACATTACTGACATAATCATTTCACTCTAGCCCATCACCCAGATGAACCAGACCTGACACAACTCTAAGCATAGCAGGCATAGCAAGGTAGGAAACACATACATGGCTCAATCAACTCCTACACATGCTAGTGGGTTTCATCTAGTTACTGTGGCAATGACAGGTCATGCAGAGGATAAGGGTTCAACTACCGTAGCACACAGCAGTTTGAATCGCGTTGTCTTAATGCAGTAAACAAGAGCAGAAGCGAGAACATGGGTTTGTATCGGAATGATCAATGGGTTGCTTGCCTGATGTAGTGGTAGTAGGGTACTGCCCTTCAGACGGATACTCGGGGTTATCATCGGAGGTAGAACCTACCACGAAAGACACACCGAACATAATCAACACATGACAATATGCAACAATATGATGCATGCTATGACATGGCAAAATGAAAGTGTCTTGGCCTAATGCAAGCTAAAACAGAAAGGAGTGAACTCATTTGAATCAAAGATTCAAATGTTAGCTCATTTAGCATAGCCTTATTAGTGCATTATCTTATTTTGCTTAAACAGCAAGGTTAACTTGTTTTGTCATGCATGAAACCATTACAGATGGATATATTGAATTTTTCTGATCATTTTTCATATATATAAATTGTTTGATTTGGAGCTATGGTTGATTTTCTATGATTTTTAGAAGTTTTGGCTATTTTCTGGAATTTCCTATTAAAGAATAAATATAGAAAAGGATTTACTGCATCAGCCTGACATCAGAGTGACGTCAGCGGTCAACTGAGATGGTCCAGGTCAACCTTGACCTGTGGGTCCCATCTGTCAGTGTCAACTAACTAACTAAGTTTAGTTAGTGTTAAAGTAATACTAATCTAGTTTAATTAGTGGCCTCGGGCCCACACGTCAGTGAGTCAGGGGAATTCAAACTGGGGTCAACCCGGGTCAAACTCGCCGGAGTTGACCCGGGGCTCGTCGCCGGCAGGGCCAGGGACGGCGGAGGGGTGCGGGTTTTGCACTCCGGCGACCAAAAGGACGGCGGAGACCATCTATGTGATGCGGGGAGTGAACCGCGTCGAGTGGTGGTAGTGGGTGGAGCTGGGGTGGCCGGAAACGTCACCGGCGTCGACCTTGGCGGCGGCCGGAGCTCGGGTGAGCTCGGAACCGAGGCTGCGGGGCACGGCGAGGCGCGTGGTAAGGTGCGTTAGACTCCTGGAAACGTGGTGAGGTTAGTGGACTAAGTGGCATGGTCGTGTCATGGCCGGAGCCTCGTCGACGACGAGCTCCGCGGCGGCGTGTTCGAGCGAACTCGAGGTGGCGTGTATGGTGCACGAGAGCTAGCACGGAGAGGGGGAGAAGGTCAGTAGCTCACTGCGGTTGCAGGGGAGCGAAAGGCGAGCTCGGGGAAGAGCTGGAGCAAGCGGGGCGGCGAGGGGGATCTCCGATGACCGAGGTTGAAGACGAGCTCGGTGCAGCGTCTCCGGGGCGAGCGAGCGCTCGGGGATGGCTCGAGGCGAAGCAGTGGACGACGGCGGAGCTTCTTGGCATGGCGAGGCAACGAGTGGACGGCGGTGGCTGCGGTGGAGCTTGTCAGCGGCGACGGCTGCGCTTGGCAGGGAATGGGGAGAGAGCCAGAGAGGGGGAGAGGGCCACGAGGAGAGTGGGGAGAATGAGAGGGGGACGTGGGGGAGTGGGTGGCACTCGTAGGTGCGTCCGGGGCGTCGGCGAAAGCAGGAGGTGGCCGGCATGTGGCCGCGGGCGCCGGGCACGCGGTTCTCGTCCTCCTGGCGAGAGGAGGAGGACGACTGGCAGGAGCCAGTGGACTGGGCCGAGCTGGTGGGATAGGTGGGTTGTGCCAGGTAAGTCTCTGTTCTCTCTCTCCTTTTCTGTTTTTCATTTATTCTATTATTTCTGTAACTTTAGGGCTTTATTAAAAATGCCAGGGCATTTCCATAAATCATAAAATTAATCATGGCTACTGCTTAGAATATATCCAACAGCAAACATTTTAGTTTATGATTATTTGAGCATTTAAAATATTTTATAACGCTTAAATGCCCAAATGCAAATACTATAAGAATTAATCCAATGACCTTAAGATGTCCTAGAAAAAAGTGCACCATTTTTGTCAAAGGTTTTAACCCAAAACAAAAAGGGTGGGCTTTTTAGAAGGGCATTTCAGGTTCATTGAAAAAGGTTTTAGTAAACCCTAGTTGCTCCAGGGGGGTGCTGGGGGTTCTGTCATCCCCATTTCAAATTTAAGATAAATTTAAACATGATGCACACTCTAATGCTTGAACTAGCTAGGGTGTGACAACTCACCCCCATTCAAAAGAATCTCGTTCCAAGATTTAGGATCCTCCGGGAAGAAGGTGGGGTACTCGAGTCGAAGACGATCCTCCCTTTCCCAAGTGGCTTGTTTCTCGGAATGGTGTGACCATTGAACCTTGAGAAACTTGATATTATGGCGTCGAGTGGTACGCTCGGCTTGATCAAGGATACGAACGGGATATTCCCGATATGAGAGGTTATCTTGTAGATCAAGCGTTTCGTGGTCCACTCCACGGATAGGATCCGCGAAGCAACGCCTGAGTTGAGAAACATGGAAGACATCATGAACTCTGGAAAGATGCGAAGGTAGTTCCAATTGGTAGGCAACTTCTCCTTGTTTGGCAAGAATGCGAAAGGGTCCGATGTAACGAGGAGCCAATTTGCCTTTGATACCGAAATGATGGGTTCCCTTTAACGGAGTAACCCGAAGGTAAGCCTTCTCGCCGACTTCATAAGTCATGAGCTTATGTTTACGATCATATTGTCTCTTTTGACGAGATTGGGCTGTTTTCAATTTCTCACGAATAACGCGAACCTGCTCTTCTGCTTCCTGAATCATTTCCGGGCCAAAGAGTTGTCTTTCCCCGGTTTCTGACCAGTTAAGAGGCGTTCGACATTTTCGTCCATAGAGAACTTCGAAAGGAGCTTTGCCCAAGCTAGCTTGATAACTATTGTTATAAGCAAACTCCGCAAATGGAAGGCATTTCTCCCAACCCATTCCGAATGAGATGACAGAAGCTCAGAGCATATCTTCCAGAATTTGATTGACTCACTCTACTTGACCACTTGATTGAGGATGGAAGGCGGTGCTAAAAGAGAGACGAGTTCCCATAGCATTTTGGAAACTTTCCCCCATGGTCTGAGTTAATTTCCAATGGGACACCATGAAGAGACACTATTCGGGAGATGTATAAGTCAGCTAGCTGGCTAGCGGTGATACTCTCACGAACAGGTAGGAAATGGGCTACTTTGAAAAGACGGTTGATCACGACGAAGATGGCATTATTCCCTCTCTTGGTCCTGGGAAACCCAGTGATGAAATCCATACTGATTTTATCCCATTTCCACTCAGGAATAGCCAAAGGTTGAAGGGTGCCAGCAGGCCGTTGATGCTCTACTTTAACACGACGACAAACGTCGCAATTAGCAATGTATTGAGCGATTTCTCTCTTCATCCTAGTCCACCAAAACCTCTAGCGTAGGTCTTGATACATTTTAGTACTACCGGGATGAATGGTGAGAGGGGATTCATGAGCTTCCTTAAGAATCAATTGGCGTAGATGTTGTTTCTTGGGAACCACCAAGCGGTTTTCGAAGAATACAACACCTCGCTCATCCATGGAAAAACATTTAGCAACTCCACTAGCAATGTTTTCCTTAATCCAGATTATGCCCTTATCACGCTTCTGGGCAGCTATGATTTGATCCATAAGGTTAGGCTTCGCCACCAGGGTGGATAGGAATCTTCGAGGAACAATGTGAAGATTAAGCTTACGAAATTCCTCATGGAGAAGTGGTTGACTTTGTTGTAACATCAGATTGTTACAATAGGACTTACGACTTAGTGCATCAGCCATGACATTGGCTTTGCCCGGGGTGTAAGTTATTCCTAAGTCGTAATCCGAGATCAACTCGACCCAACGTCGTTGCCCAAGATTCAAATCCAGTTGGGTGAAGATATATTTCAAACTTTGGTGATCGGTGAAGATCTCGCAACGATTACCGAGGAGGTAATGTCGCCAAGTTTTGAGTGCATGGACTACAACTGCAAGCTCTAGATCATGTGTGGGATAGTTTTCCTCATGTGGGTGTAATTGCCGTGAAGCATAGGCAATTACCTGACGATCTTGCATGAGTATGCAACCTAGTCCTTGTCGTGAGGCGTCGCAATAGATAATAAAGTCCTTGGAGAAATCTGGTGGTATCAGTACGGGAGCAGATGTCAGGCGTCTTTTCAGTTCCTGAAAGCTGAACTCGCACTGTGGGGTCCACTCAAACTTTTTATCTTTCTTGAGGAGTTCAGTTAGAGGTTTAGCAACCTTGGAGAAATTCTCGACGAAGCGGTGGCAATAGCTCGCTAAGCCAAGGAAGCTCCGAACTTGCTTGACCGTCTCAGGTGGAGTCCAATCAAGGATGGCTTGAACTCGCTCGGGATTGACAGCAATACCCTTACCAGAGATTACATGGCCTAGATAGGTCACTTCTGGCAACCAAAATTCACACTTGGAGAATTTGGCATAAAGGTGATGCTCTCGAAGTTTCGTCAATACCAGCCTTAGATGTTCGGCATGTTCCTCTTCATTCTTGGAGTAGATGAGTATGTCATCGAGGTAAACTACGACGAATTTATCCAAATACTCCATGAAGACCGAGTTCATTAACTGTGAGAAGGTGGCTGGGGCATTGATTAAACCGAAAGACATAACGGTGTACTCGTATTGGCCATAACGAGTAACAAAGGCCGTTTTGGGAATGTCCCCATTTCTGATTTTGATTTGATGGTATCCCAACCTCAAATTCATCTTGGAAAAGACTGAGGATCCAGCGAGCTAGTCATACAGATCGTTGATCCTGGGAAGCGGATACTTGTTCTTGATGGTGACCAAGTTGACAGGTCGGTAATCTACAACCATCCAATCCGTTCCGTCCTTCTTCTTGATGAAGAGGACGGGGCAAGCCCAATGAGAGGAACTAGGACGGATGAAACCCCTTTTCAAGGACTCATCGAGTTGGTTCTTAAGCTCAGCTAGTTCTAAGGGTGCAATCTTATAGGGTCTTCCAGAAATTGGAACGGTTCCTGAAACAAGGTCTATCACGAACTCGACATCCCTGTCAGGTGGAACACCCGGCAGTTCTTCTGGAAAGACATCCGGAAAGTCTCGGACTACCGAAATATCCTCAAGGTCTGGAAGGGGGTTGGCATTTAGGGAGTAAAGCTGGCGCTTGGCCACTCGAGTTAAGACATTGACTGTCTTGCCCGATGGGTGAGTAAGTTGAACGGTTCTAGTGGCACAATCAATCTTAGCGTAATGAGCTGACATCCAGTCCATACCCAATATGATGTTAATGTCCGAGGACTTGAGAGCTATTAAAGATGCAAGAAAGACAAGTCTATCAAAAAGAATTTCGTTCCCATGGCTTACTCTAGAAGTTTGCCATTTGGAACCCGGAGTTTGAATTACCATGGAAGTGGGCATGTCACAGAATGTCGTGTTATGCAATCAAGCATAGTTCTCGGATATGAATGAATGAGATGCTCCAGTATCGAAATGGCAATTAACAAGGAGCGTACCAAGGACGACGTTAGGATCCTCATGAGCCTCCTCGGTTGAGACATAGTTGACATGGCTATGTGCAGTGGTGACCGGCTTGGCGTAGAATGTCTTTCCCGCTGGCTTACCATGACCAACGGACTTTCCAGACTGATTGGGGTTGTTGTTCTGGGGACACTCTCGGCTATAGTGACCCGGCTCTCCGCACTTGAAACACGTCACAACATTGGTACGTGGAGCAGCATTAGCAGCGGGGCCACCATAGGACTTGGGCGGTGCAAACTGCTAGTTGGGACGAGGCGCCTCAAAGGATGGCCCCGGAATGAACCTGGGTGGCAGTGCTGTGCTTGGAATCCACACCCGGTGCTTCTAAGATCCAGAGCCGGATGAAGAGCCAAAATCACGAGAGTGCTTGCATGAAGCGTCATAGTCAGATTGGCCTATCTCAGCACTGATGGCTTTATTGACCAACTTCTGAAAGGAGGTGCACTCATGCAGACGAAGATCGCGACGAAGCTCAGGGCTAAATCCCTTGCGGAACCTTGCCTGCTTCTTAGCGTCGGTGGATACCTCTTCAGGAGCATATCGTGCCAGATTCCCAAATTCACAACTATATGCATCCACATTCAGTCTTCCTTGGGTGAAATTGCAGAACTCTTCCCTCTTGCGATCTAAGAGACCTTCCGGGATGTGATGCTCACGGAAAGCCTCACTGAATTCAGCCCAAGTAGTGATTTGGCCGACCGGACGCATAGCTTCAAAGTTTTCCCACCAAAGGCTAGCAGGGCCTTCGAGGTGATAGGCAGCATAAGTAACCTTATCGGCTTCGGCTACGTTGGCAGAATGTAGCTTGTGGGTGATGTTGCGAAGCCAGTCATCCGCGTCGAGGGGCTCGACGGAATGGTTAAACTTTGGTGGGTACAGCTTGATAAAGTCATTGATTGACACCAAGTCATTTCGCTGATGGCGTGTAGTGTTTTGCTCAATCCGCTCTAGCAGGCGGTTAGTCTCACGCTTCTTTCTTTCCGCCTCTAGCATCACTTCGGCCAGAGAAGGCGGGTGAGGCAGATTTTCACCCCTAGCTGCACTGGCTTCCCCCTGCTCCGGGGCAGCAGGGTTGCTGTGGGTGTTGACCATCCTAGGAGAAAACAAGACAACGGTTTAGATAAGGATGGCACAAACTTAGCAAGGAAGTGTGTAGGATCGAAAGTATGTCTAGAGGGGGGTGATTAGACTACTTGACCAAATAAAAACTTAACCTTTTCCCAATTTTAGTTCTTGGAAGATTTTAGCTATTGTAGGACAAGTCAAGCAATCATCACACAATTCAAGCAAGCATGCAAAGAGTATATTGGCAGCGGAAAGTAAAGCATGCAACTTGCAAGAATGTAAAGGGAAGGGTTTGGAGAATTCAAACGCAATTGGAGACACGGATGTTTTTCCCGTGGTTCGGATAGGTGGTGCTATCCTACATCCACGTTGATGGAGACTTCAACCCACGAAGGGTAACGGTTGCGCGAGTCCACGGAGGGCTCCACCCACGAAGGGTAATGGTTGCGCGAGTCCACGGAGGGCTCCACCCACGAAGGGTCCACGAAGAAGCAACCACCCACGAAGGGTCCACGAAGAAGCAACCTTGTCTATCCCACCATGGCCATCGCCCACGAAGGACTTGCCTCACTAGCGGTAGATCTTCACGAAGTAGGCGATCTCCTTGCCCTTACAAACTCCTTGGTTCAACTCCACAATCTTGTCGGAGGCTCCCAAGTGACACCTAGCCAATCTAGGAGACACCACTCTCCAAGAAGTAACAAATGGTGTGTTGATGATGAACTCCTTGCTCTTGTGCTTCAAATGATAGTCTCCCCAACACTCAACTCTCTCTCATAGGATTTGGATTTTGTGGAAAGAAGATTTGAGTGGAAAGCAACTTGGGGAAGGCTAGAGATCAAGATTCATATGGTAGGAATGGAATATCTTGGTCTCAACACATGAGTAGGTGGTTCTCTCTCAGAACATATGAGTTGGAATTGTGTATGTGTTCTGATGGCTCTCTCCACGAATGAAGAGGAGGTGGAGGGGTATATATAGCCTCCACACAAAATCCAACCGTTACACACAGTTTTCCAATCTCGGTGGGACCGAATCAACAAACTCGGTCGGACCGAAAAGGTAAACCTAGTGACCGTTAGAGATTTTCGGTGGGACTGACATGCAACTCGGTAGGACCGATATGGTTAGGGTTTGGGCATAACGTAATCTCGGTGAGACCGATTACACAAACTCGGTGAGACCGAGTTTGGTAATAAGCTAACCAGAGAGTTGGTCAGGCAAACTCGGTGGGACCGATTTGCTCTTTCGGTGAGACCGAAAAGTTACAAAAGGGAAACAAAGAGTTTACATTGCAATCTCGGTGGGACCGATTCGCTCTTTCGGTGAGACCGAAAAGTTACGAAAGGGAAACAGAGAGTTTGCAATCCCATCTCGGTGAGACCGAGATCCCTATCGGTAGAACCGAATTGCTAGGGTTTGGCAGTGGCTTATGACAAGTGAAACTCGGTGGCGCCGGATAGAAAGAATCGGTAGGACCGAGTTTGGCTTAGGGTTTAGGTCATATGTGGATATGGGAAAGTAGTTGAGGGTTTTGGAGCATATCACTAAGCACATGAAGCAAGAGGCTCATTAAGCAACACCTCATCCCTCCTTGATAGTATTGGCTTTTCCTAAAGACTCAATGTGATCTTGGATCACTAAAATATAAAATGAAGAGTCTTGAGCTTTTGAGCTTGAGCCAATCCTTTGTCCTTAGCATTTTGAGGGTTCCACTTTCACATCCATGCCATGCCAATCATTGAGCTTTCCTGAAATAGTCATCTTGGAATAGCATTAGCTCAATGAGCTATATGTTGTTATGAATTACCAAAACCACCTAGGGATAGTTGCACTTTCAATCTCCCCCTTTTTGGTAATTGATGACAACATATAGATCAAAGCTTCGACAAATGATAATAAGCATGAAATATATCGTCGCTTTGAGAAGTATGTGACAAGTAAGAGCTCCCCCTAAATTTGTGCATATTTAAAATTTGCTTTGGACTGCAAATGCACAAAGAGTTAGAGTCATGGGTTACTCTTCCATGTCACATACATCTTGGTGGAGCGCTTAAAATGATAAGAATGAAATACATGCACTCATCACCAAGAATAGTGAATGATCACATAAGATAGATAAGATGATAATATTAAGCAAACATTAAGTGTAGCTTATGATCAAACACATGATCATCAATGTCTCACGAGCAATGACATAGTATCTCACACAAAAGCAAACAAAGTTCGAAAAACCACCAAATAAAACAAGAGAGAATAAAAGCAACACTCTCTCTCGAAGCCTATGATCTATACATTTTCTCCCCCTTTGGCAACAAGTTACCAAAAAGTTCCTAGAAAATGCATAGTGCTAAGTCGACACTCAGGCTTGATCTTCAGGTGGTGGTGGAGTCCGGAGCACTCCAAGGACGAAGCCTTCTGTAGACGTGGTCGGAGTCGAGGCTGAAGTGGACGCTGGAGCTGGTGGAACTGAGGCTGTAGCTGGTGCAGACGTGGTGGCTCTGGGGTCAGCAACTGGCACTGCAGACGACCTCGGACCTCGTGGCACTCTGGCAAAGGCATCAGTTGTAGTCTTGCCTCTCCTCTCCTGCATGTCATCCTGGAGCTGCTCCACTGCAGTCTGAATCTCTGTCACTTTGACATCCAAGTCATAGAACTTTTGTTCCATGATCCTCTCTAAGCTTGCCTGGTTCTGAGTTAGGGTGGCTAGTCCTTGCTCAATCCGCAGGGTGGATGCAATCAAGTAACCAAGCTGCTCTTGTTTGGTTTTCAAGAAATACTCAGATGCCTCCTCTTGAGTTGGCATCTTGGCAGCTTTCTCCTTCCTTGCCTTCTCCTTCTTTGCTTGTGCTTGTGCAGATGATGGTTCATTCTCATTCATGACAACTTGATTATCTTCAAAATCTGGACGGATGGGCAGGTGTTCCTTGTCCAATAAGTATATGCCTGTGCCCATCTTGGAGTTGATTAACTCCTGAATTTGTGGGGCATATCCACAGCTCCTCTTCTGATCAGCTGCTGTCCTCTTAATGGTCTCTACCATGAGGCTCATCACTTTGAACTTCTGTGGCACATCAAATATATGAAGCAAATTGATCGCATGGCCTCTGATCATCTTGTGATCACCTGACTTGGGCAACAAGGTGTGCCTAAGGATCCAGTTGATAGTTGGCAGCCCTGACAGAAGATAATGCACTGAGCCAAACTTGAAAGTATCAAGTGCTTCATTTGGAATTTCCTTGTACATGTTGGACATAGAGTTGTGGCCCATCTTCTTCTTGGCATAAATGTCCAAGACATCATCATGCTCTTCTGGGGCATTAATCAGCTGAGCCCATTCAGCAACTGTAGACTGGTACCTCGTACCCTCTGACATCCATACAATCCTGCCATCTGGATAGAAATGGGCTGTGGAGTAGAACTGCATGATGAGTTCCTCGTTCCACTTTGTGAGCTTCTGCCCAACAAAGTCCTCTACTCCACATGCCTTGAAGCTGTCCTGCACTCCAGGGTAGTACTCTTTGTTGTCCTTGATGTATTGCCAATTAACCCATCTCATATCACAGACAATTGGCTTCTTGTCTAGCAGCACTGTCTCATAAAAGTCTTGCTGCTCCTTGGTGTGAAACCTATAGTCAACTGCAGTCCTTCTCCTTGAAGCATACGGGTCTGCTTCTCTCCACTTCCGGAGCCCTAAATCTCTTCTGAGCTTCATGTCCTCAGCCATAGGATGAGCATCATTGTGGTCTGGGATCTTGGGCTTGAGCTTTCTCAGAACATGCTCTTCATCATCTTCTTCAGCAGCTTCAGGCACTGGGGCCTTGTTCTTTTCAGTTGCAGGTATGCTCCTCGTATTTCTCTTTGGAGCTGTCTTGACCTTTGATGCAGCCTTGGGTGCTTCCTTGGGCTTAGATGCAGTAGCCCCTGATTTGATAGCATCACCCATTAGTTTGGGTGCCTTAGGTGCTGGTGCAACAACCTCTTCTTCTTCCTCTTCTTCCATGATGGAAGCCTTTCCAAGCACTCTGGCTACGGTCTTCTTGACCCTTTCCTTCCTTTTCTTTCCTTCAGCAGCAACTGGCTCTATGGTTGCAGGCTTTTCAGGAATCTGAGTTGAGGCTCTGGCCTTTGGCATAGGCTGCCTACCTGCTGGCCTTTTGATTTTCAATCCTGGCTTTGTGCCTTGAGCTGAGCCATGTTCCTTCTCGAGCACTACTCTCTTTGAAGTTGCTTCCTCTTCTGCCACATAGTCCTCATCTTCTGATTCTGAGGTTCTCTTCTTCCTTTGTCTTGTGGCAGCTTTTGGCAGATTGCTAGGGGTGCTCCTGCTGCCATCATCTGAAGAACTTGAGGGACTAGTGCCCTCACTCATCTGCACTTGCTGCTCTGACAAGTTCTGGCTATCACTTTGGTCTGACATGATGAACAAGCTGACTGCTGACCCTGTGAATAGTTTATAGATGAGGTAGAGTGGATGAGCATCACAAAATGCAGAGATTTTTGCAAAAGAATAATTCAAAAACTTAGTTTTAGTTTCCCACTGAAAGCATCTCGGATCTACCGATTTCTAAACTCGGTGATACCGAAGCAGTTTTGGCACCTAAACTAGTGAACTCGGTCAGACCGAGTCACAGTTCGGTGGCACCGAGACTGCTAGGGTTTCACAGAGTTCCAAAATCGGTCACACCGATAAGTAATTCTCGGTCAGACCGAGTCTCACTTGTGCAATGGCATAAGCCAAATCGGTGGGACCGAGTTTTTCAACTCGGTGGGTCCGAGATGGTTTCGGCGGAAACCTAACCCTAAAATTTTCGAATTAAACCTAATCTACGAGTTCATTGACTGGATAGAAGTTTAACAAACGTGGCAAGAATCATGATGATCACAATGTGCTAAGAATCGGATTGGGGAATAGCACAAAGATCGAGTCCATACCCTAGTTCGGCGGAGACTCGCTACGGCGGCAACGGCGGGGTTGAATTTCCGTTGACGGCGACGGAGACCAGCGACTGGAGGCGGCTGGCGGCGAGGAGACGATCCGGAGACCAAGTTGGCAGAGCAGGCTATCGCGCGGGCGAAGGGGTTCGGAGAAATTTCCAAATTTTTGCCCGTGACTATATATAGCCCGACCCTGTCGGTGTGACCGAGTGGAACAACTCGGTGGCACCGAGATGCAAAACTGTATACAGTTGTTGCAACTCGGTGTGACCGAATGGTTCAAATCGGTTGCACCGAGATCGAAAACCTAGATCAACTTAATGATCTCGGTAGGACCGAAAGTAGGGTATCGGTCAGACCGAGAATCATAAAGAGGTTTTGGAAGTTTAAGTCTATGACGAATCGGGGACTCCGAGCGCTCCTCACACAGAGTGGTTCGAATCTGACTTGATCAAATTTTGTGATGTAGCATGAATAGAGTTTGAGACGAGAAAAGCATAGATAGCTAGAGGAGGTTCTTAGGCATTCTTGTCCATCCACTTGGCAAAAGGAAATAAAACCAAACAATCAAAACAACAAGTGGATGTCCTCGAATGAGTAAAATATGCAACCAGCATGCTCACACAATAAGATGGCAAATGAAATATGTGACAAGGCATGCACAACCAATTCTAGCATCTATCAAGCAATTTGCGATGACAAGGTCATCTATATATGAGTATATTGACTTAGGAGTCAAGTGAGAACACTTGATCATAGGTCATACTCATCGTTTAAGCTCAAGTGGGGTTACCACTTTTACATAAAGCATTGTTGTGTTCACATCTTTAGAGTTGCTTTAGCTCAAGTCTTAGAGTAAAGCTCCCCCTAGATGTGATATCCCCCCTTAGAGGGATGAACTAACCTCGGGTTTTGTCGATGATGACTTCATGTAGATGTTGAAGATGTGGATGCTCAATGTTGATGTAGATCACTTGGAGCTATCCATTTGAGTGAATTGCACTTTCAATACCTACATGGGTTAGTCCCACAAGGAACAAACAAGGATATCCATAGACATAGAGTGATGCACACACAAGATGATGTCCATGAAAACTTTTAGGTTACCTTGTCCCTTGTCTTACCAACAAGAGGGTTTGTGACTCCTTGAACTAGTGCAAGATGTGGAAGTTGATTGCACTTGTTCTTGCCAAAATGATAAGAGTGAAGTATGTTGGCGGAGTCACCCTCAAGAACTCTCTAGTTCTTCTTCTTTTGGATCCACACCATCTTGATGGGAATCCTTGGAGTTGTAGTCGTACTTGATGAAGTGGAACTTGAAGTAGTCTTGGGAATCCACTTGACTAAGGTCTTAGGAGCTTCTTCAAATGCATCAATTTCCTCTTGAAGCTTGTCCTTGCCTTTTTGCTTGTAGTCTTGTGGTGGAAGATCATCTTGAGCTTGTGTCCCCTTGAAAGAAGTATCATACTTCTCTTGTTGAGGAACAAACTTTGTCTTGGGGTATTGATCTTCTTCCCACTCAACTCCATTGGCATTGAACTTTCGTTCAAAACCAACACCTTGATTCTTCCGGTGCATTCCTTGCTTGCGCACAATTTCCTCGAATTGCTTACTCCCGGCAAGGCTTTTGTACACTCCTTTCTCTATAATTCCCTTCAATAAGCTATTTTCTTGCTCAAGTGTAACTTGGCTAAGAGAATCATTAGTGGAATCAAGAGAACTACTAGAAGCAACAATATTGGATTTAGCATGATCATTGTTACTGCTAGAGGAAGAATCTTTCTTGTTCTTGTTACTAGACTTGACTTGAGGCATGTAAGTGGATAAGAGTAAACGCTTGGCAATGTAAGAAGAACTTTTCTTGCGGAGATCATCATTGATTGCTTTTAAGAACTCATGCTCTTGCTCAAGATTGAGCTTTTCAAAGCGTAATTTCTCATGAGCTCTTAAAAGTTCTCGATGATCTTCGAAGATAGTTTCATGAGCTAACTTAAGAGTGTTTAGTTCTTTAGTTAGAGCCTCAATCTTCTCCTTATCATTGTCATTCGTTTTATCTTGATTAGCATGATTAATTGACGTTTCATCATAGTATTCATCACTAGAGTTGTCAACAAGCAAATCATCACCTAACAAGTCATCTTCATCACTATTGAAATCAACATACTCGGGGTGTGTTACCTTAGGACCTTTGGCCATGAAGCATCTTCCAATTCCTTCATTTGGTGAGTCAAATATGTCGTAGGAGTTGGTTGACACAAGTGCTAGACCGGCAACACCTTCATCTTGAGTATCTTCGGAGTCGGAGTGATAACTTCTCTCGGAGTGGCTGTCGGAGTCGGAGCCGGATACCCATTCACCAACATGAGCTTGATGTCTTCGTTTTGTGTAGCTCCTTGATGATTTTTCCTTCCTTTCCGAATCCTTGCTTCTCCGTGAGTATCTTCGTTCATAACGATCATCTCTACTCCTTCTCTCTCTTGGTGGTGATTCTTTGCTTCTTCTTTTTGGAGAATCTTCTCTTCTCTTGTAGGGAGCCGTACACTCATTGGAATAGTGTCCGGGTCTTCCACAACTGTAGCAGTTTCGCTCTCGACTAGAAGATCTTTTGTCATTGTAGGACCTTGACTTGAAGCTTCTATCTTTGCTTCTACTCTTGTAGAACTTGTTGAAGTTCTTCACCATTAAGCTCAATTCTTCATTGAAGTTTTGTTTCTCACTTGATGATGTAGGGGCTTCACATGAGGCTTTGTAGGCACCACTTGATTTGTTGTGAAGTTCCTCTTTATCCTTAAGTGACATCTCATGAGCAACAATTCTTCCAATCACCTCCGTTGGCTTGAGATCTTTGTAATTGGGCATCATTTGGATCAATGTGCACACGGTATCATATTTTCCATCCAAGGCTCTTAGAATCTTCTTGATGATGAATCTATCGGTCATCTCTTCACTTCCTAAGCCGGCAATCTCATTTGTGATGAGAGCAAGCCTAGAGTACATTTCAGCGACACCTTCACCATCCTTCATTTTGAACTTGTCAAGTTGACTTTGAAGCACATCCAACTTGGATTCCTTGACGGAGTCGGTACCTTCGTGCATATCAATCAAAGTGTCCCAAATTTCCTTTGCATTCTCAAGACGGCTGATTTTGTTGAATTCTTCGGGGCACAATCCGTTGAAGAGAATATCACAAGCTTGAGCATTGTATTGCAACATCTTCAACTCATCCGCGGTAGCTTCACGGTTTGGTTCTTTCCCATCAAAGAAGTCACCTTGCAAACCAACACACACAATAGCCCAAACGGCGGGGTTATGTCCAAGAATATGCATTTTCATTTTATGCTTCCAACTAGCAAAATTAGTACCATCAAAGTAAGGACCTCTACGGTGATAATTTCCCTCGCTAGACGCCATACTCTCCTAGGTTGTGAAACCAAGGCTATGACCACCAAAAGCTATGGAGATCAAAGCAAATGGAGACCAAAGCTCTGATACCACTTGTAGGATCGAAAGTATGTCTAGAGGGGGGGTGATTAGACTACTTGACCAAATAAAAACTTAACCTTTTCCCAATTTTAGTTCTTGGCAGATTTTAGCTATTGTAGGACAAGTCAAGCAATCATCACACAATTCAAGCAAGCATGCAAAGAGTATATTGGCAGCGGAAAGTAAAGCATGCAACTTGCAAGAATGTAAAGGGAAGGGTTTGGAGAATTCAAACGCAATTGGAGACACGGATGTTTTTCCCGTGGTTCGGATAGGTGGTGCTATCCTACATCCACGTTGATGGAGACTTCAACCCACGAAGGGTAACGGTTGCGCGAGTCCACGGAGGGCTCCACCCACGAAGGGTAATGGTTGCGCGAGTCCACGGAGGGCTCCACCCACGAAGGGTCCACGAAGAAGCAACCACCCACGAAGGGTCCACGAAGAAGCAACCTTGTCTATCCCACCATGGCCATCGCCCACGAAGGACTTGCCTCACTAGCGGTAGATCTTCACGAAGTAGGCGATCTCCTTGCCCTTACAAACTCCTTGGTTCAACTCCACAATCTTGTCGGAGGCTCCCAAGTGACACCTAGCCAATCTAGGAGACACCACTCTCCAAGAAGTAACAAATGGTGTGTTGATGATGAACTCCTTGCTCTTGTGCTTCAAATGATAGTCTCCCCAACACTCAACTCTCTCTCATAGGATTTGGATTTTGTGGAAAGAAGATTTGAGTGGAAAGCAACTTGGGGAAGGCTAGAGATCAAGATTCATATGGTAGGAATGGAATATCTTGGTCTCAACACATGAGTAGGTGGTTCTCTCTCAGAACATATGAGTTGGAATTGTGTATGTGTTCTGATGGCTCTCTCCACGAATGAAGAGGAGGTGGAGGGGTATATATAGCCTCCACACAAAATCCAACCGTTACACACAGTTTTCCAATCTCGGTGGGACCGAATCAACAAACTCGGTCGGACCGAAAAGGTAAACCTAGTGACCGTTAGAGATTTTCGGTGGGACTGACATGCAACTCGGTAGGACCGATATGGTTAGGGTTTGGGCATAACGTAATCTCGGTGAGACCGATTACACAAACTCGGTGAGACCGAGTTTGGTAATAAGCTAACCAGAGAGTTGGTCAGGCAAACTCGGTGGGACCGATTTGCTCTTTCGGTGAGACCGAAAAGTTACAAAAGGAAACAAAGAGTTTACATTGCAATCTCGGTGGGACCGATTCGCTCTTTCGGTGAGACCGAAAAGTTACGAAAGGGAAACAGAGAGTTTGCAATCCCATCTCGGTGAGACCGAGATCCCTATCGGTAGAACCGAATTGCTAGGGTTTGGCAGTGGCTTATGACAAGTGAAACTCGGTGGCGCCGGATAGAAAGAATCGGTAGGACCGAGTTTGGCTTAGGGTTTAGGTCATATGTGGATATGGGAAAGTAGTTGAGGGTTTTGGAGCATATCACTAAGCACATGAAGCAAGAGGCTCATTAAGCAACACCTCATCCCTCCTTGATAGTATTGGCTTTTCCTAAAGACTCAATGTGATCTTGGATCACTAAAATATAAAATGAAGAGTCTTGAGCTTTTGAGCTTGAGCCAATCCTTTGTCCTTAGCATTTTGAGGGTTCCACTTTCACATCCATGCCATGCCAATCATTGAGCTTTCCTGAAATAGTCATCTTGGAATAGTATTAGCTCAATGAGCTATATGTTGTTATGAATTACCAAAACCACCTAGGGATAGTTGCACTTTCAAAGTGCAAAATGTAATGGATAACATGGAATGCTAAGATGTTCATTGCACGACATGGTAATATAGAAACTGCCATATATATACCATTGGTCATACACACCGTACATAGTTTAGTACAAGCCCAAGCTAGAGTACAACTACGGTGAAAGACATTACATCTCATCGGAGGCATTCCAAGATCCTATACATTATTTGTCTACACCTCCGGAATTGATTACTCCTAAGTCATATTCCACAAGTCACGCAGGACAGTGGAGATACAACTACTACAATACTAGTGAAACTACTACTAGCTCAGACGGCTCCGTAGTAATCCTCATAGAAGTCGCCACCAAAACCTGGAAGTGGAACATGATCATCTGGGAACAGACGGTCCTGCGGAACCTGCGGACCAAAGGGACTCGGATGTGGCCTTGGTCCCACAGGTGGTGGCAGACGGGGACCACGAGGAGGGGTGATGCCTCCCACATCGCGCCAGTCCATACAATCTGGCAATCCAGATCGTACAGGGTACAGATCCCTCAGATCCATGTATCCTGCCTATACCACCGGTGCAAACCGAGTCAAAGTGGCCCAGTGATCAGCATGAGAGTTAAAAAAGCTCCATACGCAAGGCCCGATTTTCGCGGTCCTTATCCTCGAGCATCTCGGCAGTGGTGCGGAGTAGTGACTCCTCATGTGTGGGGTCAGCATAGATAGCCTGGAGATACCCTTGCGCTCCCAGAAGTGAAGCTGGCATATAACGGAAGTCGGTGTTCCGAAGCAGGCCAGTCCGGACTCGCATGATGGTCATCATGGAATAGGCACCATCCTGCACAGCCATCTCAACAGTAACCCCGAGTCCATAGGAACAGTGAAGGGGCTCAGTGGCTCCAGGATAAGAGGGATATATCCTGACGGTACAGAGGTACTGGCTCTGGTTGAAGTCTCTGAACTGCTCTTAGATAGTGTATTCGGGATACCAACGGTAACCTGTCTCGATCATTACCCGGACTAACATAGCAGTATGACCGGGCACATCGAGACACCGGGTCAGGCGAACCACTTGGTTTTGAGCACGAGCGGCCATCTGAAAACACAACCACAATGCAAAGGCATTAGAATTTCTAGGGAAAATTGGACAACATAACCGCTGTAAATGCTCAGAAAAAGATTTGAGACATCCACAACAGTTTGCAATACCACTCAACAACATCATATCAAGGTTCTGATTCAACTGGCAACATACTAAAAGTAGTAGCAACTGTACTAAGGCTTGTAACAACAATCCTATAAGCTACTACGAATTAGTAACACGTGAACCTGATAGAAGAAGAGAGCCTAGTCCTTAACCCACGTTGAATGAGAGGAGAATGACTCAGATCAGAGGGCATAAGGTAAGGAGTAAAAAGAGCCTTACGTTCCCTCCCACAATCTATTCCCCTACATATAACTAAAGCATTTCTAGACTCGACATCGACCAGTTTGGCTCAACGAACCTACAGGCAGTACGGCTCTGATGCCAACGCTGTCAGCACCCCGATTCCAAGTCACATCGATCTAGCCGGTAACACCTCATATCACATTGCGGCCTCACGCACGGTATCCCCATGGGTGTCGCTTTACCATGGCCCGGGACCGTTTGCACCTTTTGGCTCACGTATATGATAGTGTCGCTAGCATCCATATGACAGAGAACCCGGGCCGACATGGCTAGTAGTGAACCCAAAGCGGCGCAGACCTATGGAGACAGGCATACATGAATCACATCGAGCATGTCGGTCATCAGCGAGTGAATCCGGGCTATAGCACTGGGCTAACAGGACTCCAGGGAACCCGGGCTGTAGCAGGCTAGGCAGGACTCTAGATGTCACCGCGTGACATTTCCCCGAAGGGACAGACATAGGAACAAAGTGAAACACATGCCGGCCAGTCAAGTGTCCTGAGCAGTAGTGCTGGGCTAGCAGGACTCTGGTGAACCGGGCTGTAGCGGACTACTATGGCTCGAGGAACACTAGACTACATTTCCCCATAAGAAAGGCTACCAAGGATAAACAACTAGATTGTCGGATCCCACTCATACCAAGCATTTCAATCATACCCACAATATGCCCGATATGAGTACATACAACATGGCATCACAACAACACTCTACAACTCAAGTACTTTATTTAAAGGCTCCAGAGAGCCATACATAACATGTTCATACAGATAGGGGTCACATGACCCGACACTCAAGTCATACAAGCATACAAGCACATGCGGAAGCAAATAGTCTGAGTACAGACACTAGAAAGCAAGAAGGCTTATCGAAGCCTGTCTATCTACATAGGCCCCTCCATGGCCAGGGTCACCACCTGGGTGGCGAGTTACTCATCGACGTCGAGGTCTACATAAAACCCATCGGAGGGGGCGGTGTTGTCGTCTGAAAACAGTAATTAAGCAAACATGAGTACAAAGGTACTCAACAAGTCTTACATCAGAACCTACTATACATGCTCATTCCCAAGGAGGTGGTGGCGTTATTGCAGCAAGCTAGCTTTGACTCCTGGCTAAGCTATCCTACAGAACTCCACTAGTAAAATAGTTTTCGCATACGAGTCCACTACTCACCAACACAATACTCCACTGGGGATCCTCCCTCGTCATCCTATGAGAGGTCCATCCTCGGTACTCACACTTATCTTGAGTCTTTTAGTAGTATCCATTAGCTTGTCTATGAACTATATAGGCAACCAAGTAGTCCTTTACCGCGGACGCGGCTATTCGAATAGTTTTATACCCTGCAGGGGTGTACTTCGTCACACATGTTTCCACCACTTAGCATCTGCACACGACATGTGCTCGGCAGACTTCAAGCGAAAGCCGACGTGGGTGTAGACCACGACCTGACTAACCTCACAAGTCTCTAGTCCAGGTTTATCGCTTATTCAGGTTCCATCCGCAAGGAGATACGGCCGGGGTGTCCTCAACGGCCCCAAACGATGTGTGTAGGGTTCCCGAGACACCAAACGGGCGACTTGGTACACAGTGCCACGGTGTATCTACGGCATCATAGTCCACCCCTAGGGTCAGCGCTACGCACGGCCGCCAACACATAACCTACAAACACCAGAAACTAGTTGCAACTCCTGGACAGAGGACGAGAGGGGTCCGTAAGTCGAGCGGGGTCATATTTCAGGGCCCAATGTGTGGTAGTAGCTGAATGTTAAATCACGCATACAGATCTCAGTTCTTATGGACGGTCTCAATGAAACAACCCACCATGTACTCCTACATGGCCTCTCATCTATACCTTTACCAAATCATGTTCAACACATCCCTCACATTACCGACATAATCATTTCACTCTAGCCCATCACCCAGGTGAACCAGACCTGACACAACTCTAAGCATAGCAGGCATAGCAAGGTAGGAAACACGTACATGGCTCAATCAACTCCTACACATACAAGTGGGTTTCATCTAGTTACTGTGGCAATGACAGGTCATGCAGAGGATAAGGGTTCAAATACCGTAGCACACAGTAGTTTAAATCGCGTTGTCTTAATGCAGTAAACAAGAGCAGAAGCGAGAACATGGGTTTGTATCAGAATGATCAATGGTTTGCTTGCCTGATGTAGTGGTAGTAGGGTACTGCCCTTCAGACGGATACTCGGGGTTATCCTCGGAGGCAGAACCTACCATGAAAGATACACCAAACATAATCAACACATGACAATATGCAACAATATGATGCATGATATGACATGGCAAAATGAAAGTGTCTTGGCCTAATGCAAGCTAAAACAGAAAGGAATGAACTCATTTGAATCAAAGATTCAAATGTTAGCTCATTTAGCATAGCCTTATTAGTGCATTATCTTATTTTGATTAAAGAGCAAGGTTAACTTGTTTTGTCATGCATGAAACCATTACAGATGGATAGATTGAATTTTTCTGATCATTTTTCATATATATAAATTGTTTGATTTGGAGCTATGGTTGATTTTCTATGATTTTTAGAAGTTTTGGCTATTTTCTGGAATTTCCTATTAAAGAATAAATCCAGAAAAGGATTTACTGCGTCAGCCTGACGTCAGCGGTCAACTGAGACGCTCCAGGTCAACCCTGACCTGTGGGTCCCATCTATCAGTGTCAACTAACTAACTAAATTTAGTTAGTGTTAAACTAATACTAATCTAGTTTAATTAGTGGCCTCGGGCCCACACGTCAGTGAGTCAGGGGAATTCAAACTGGGGTCAACCCGGGTCAAACTCGCCGGAGTTGACCCGAGGCTCGTCGCCGGCAAGGCCAGGGACGATGGAGGGGTGCGGGTTTTGCACTCCGGCGACCAAAAGGACGGGGGAGACCATCTACGTGATGCGGGGAGTGAGCCGCGTCGAGTGGTGGTAGTGGGTGGAGCTGGGGTGGCCGGAAACGTCGCCGGCGTCGACCTTGGCGGCGGCCGGAGCTCGGGTGAGCTCGGAACCGAGGCTGCGGGGCACGGTGAGGCGCGTGGTAAGGTGCGTTAGACTCCTGGAAATGTGGTGAGGTTAGTGGACTAAGTGGCGTGGCCGTGGCATGGCCGGAGCCTCGTCGATGACGAGCTCCACGGCGGCGCGTTCAGGCGAACTCGAGGCGGCGCGTAGAGTGCACGAGAGCTAGCACGGAGAGGGGGAGAAGGTCAGTAGCTCACTGCGGTTGCAGGGGAGCGAACGGCGAGCTCGGGGAAGAGCTGGAGCGAGCGGGGCGGCGAGGGGGATCTCTGGTGACCAAGGTTGAAGACGGGCTCGGTGCAGCGTCTCCGGGGCGAGCGAGCGCTCGGGGATGGGTCGAGGCGAAGCAGTGGACAACGGCGGAGCTTCTTGGCACGGCGAGGCAACAAGTGGACGGCGGTGGCTGCGGTGGAGCTTGTCGACGGCGACGGCTGCGCTTGGCAAGGAATGGGGAGAGAGCCAGAGAGGGGGAGAGGGCCATGGGGAGAGTGGGGAGAATGAGAGGGGGACGTGGGGGAGTGCGTGGCACTCGTAGGCGCGTCCGGGGCGTCGGCGGAAGCAGGAGGTGGCCGGCGTGTGGCCGCGGGCGCCGGGCACGCGCTTCTCATCCTCCTGGCGAGAGGAGGAGGACGACTGGCAGGAGCCAGTGGACTGGGCCGAGCTGGTGGGCTAGGTGGGCTGCGCCAGGTAAGTCTCTGTTCTCTCTCTCCTTTTCTGTTTTTCATTTATTCTATTATTTCTGTAACTTCAGGGCTTTATTAAAAATGCCAGGGCATTTCCATAAATCATAAAATTAATCATGGCTACTGCTTAGAATATATCCAACAACAAACATTTTAGTTTATGATTATTTGAGGATTTAAAATATTTTATAGCGGTTAAATGCCCAAATGCAAATACTATAAGAATTAATCCAATGACCTTAAGATGTCCTAGAAAAAAATGCACCACTTTTGTCAAAGGTTTTAACCCAAAACAAAAAGGGTGGGCTTTTTAGAAGGGCATTTCAGGTTCATTGAAAACGTTTTTATTAAACCCTAGTTGTTCCAGGAGGGTGCTGGGGGTTCTGTCATCCCCATTTCAAATTTAAGATAAATTTAAACATGATGCACACTCTAATGCTTGAACTAGCTAGGGTGTGACAAGTGCGGCCTAAAGTTGGGCTTTGCACTCTTCCAGCTCCTGGGATAGTTGGGTATTCTTTTCTGTAAGAACCTGCATAACAAATGATCCTTAAATCAGTTATTCTAACTGTTTCAAGTCTCAGGGGCTACTGATATATATAACCACCAAATTTTCTCACCCGTATGTCTTTTACATACTGCTCCGTGGCTCTGGCTAGACCATTTTGAGCGGCACGGAGGTACGCATCTCCTGAGTTGAAGGCATCCAATGCCTCTTGGGAGAAACAAGCGTCACGAAGAACAGTCCAGCGACGCCTGTGGTTCATGGCACTTTCCACCTCGGAATTGGTGGCGGATAGTTTATCCGCATCCTCTGTTGGAGGAGCGCCCGACGCACACCTTGTATTCGTTCCCGCCTCCGAATCCGGCCTTGGAGCCTGGCTGGTGGAGGCGCGATTAGTAGCCTCTCCGGGTATAGTCCGGCGAGCGCTCTTTTTCCTAAAAAGAAGGCATGGGCGATAATATGCCTCTGAGAATAATGTCTTGGAATAAAGACGGCGTGCTGTACCGCTGCGCCGGTGTCTCAATCCGGACTGCAGGTCTTTTCAGTCTGCCTGGCCTCGCGGCCCCTTGTTGGCTAGTTACCTGTGAGGCTGGAAGTAGCCAAGGGTAATCAGCCGTAATGGCCACCAAAGCGTTGTCATTGCTCAATTGGTAAAATACCCCATCAATCAGCTCCATAGATATGTCCGGATGCTCCTGGGAGGCCGGGTCAAGGGACCGTTCCGGGTCCTCAGGTTGTGGAGGGGGGTTGTTTATCTCCCTTACAGCCTGGCGCAGCTCCTGTATGGAAATCGCTAGACTAAATACTTAACTATGGGAATATGAAACGTATGGGCGAGAAAAAGTCTCCGCTTACCCAGCTCGGAGGATTGTACATAGAAAATCCGCCCTACGGGTTGACACGGAGGAATTCCTCCTCTTCTCCCTTGTACAAAGTGGATAAGATCTTTATTAGATCAGCAACCAATCCCAGCCCTTTATGGCCGTAGCAGGTGGCGTCATCCTCCCCGTTGAAATCCCACATGGGGTGGCCTCTATACTGAAGCGGCTGCACCCCCCGCATAATACATATGGCCATGACTTCGATCATGGTCAATCCGAATCGAGCTAATGAACTTATCCGGCTCATCAGGTAAAGAACATCCCTGTCATCTTCCTCCAGGGAGCTCCATGAACGCTAGCTCCGGCGCTTCTTCAAAGGAGCGTTGTCGAACTTAGGAAGGCCGAGTCGAATAGGATCCGGGAGGGGGACGTCTTCTATATAAAACCATTCTGAAGGCCAGTCTTCGGACGTCTTCTTTGGGGTACCGGACAGATATCCGGTCCCGACAATACGCCACACTTCGGCTCTGCCCACTTGATATATTGACCCCTTCTGAGAATGGGGCACAAGGCATAACAACTTCTTCCACAGCATGAAATGAGCCTCACAGCCCAAAAACAGCTCGCAAAGGGCTACGAATCCCGCGATATGCAATATGGAGGCAGGCGTAAGATTGTGCAACTGGGGGCCGTAGAACTCTAGGAGCCCCCGAAGAAACGGATGAATTGGAAATCCGAGCCCTCTTACCAAATAAGGGACAAGGCATACCCGCTCTCTCTTGGAGGGATTGGGAAGGCTCTCCGCTTGCTCTCCGCCATTATAGGTGGCGAGCCCGGCTCGAACCGGGACCATGTACGCTGGGGGAAGAAATCCCTTGGTCTGAAGCATCACTAATTTGCTGTGCGGGACAGAACATCTCTCCCAATATCCAGGCTTGGGGCTAGGGAGGCGAGAGAAGGAGCTGCGTCGACCGGCCATGATGGAATGGATCTCTGTCAGATGCGCTCCGATGAAGGCTCGCCAAGGGACGATGGTGTGATTTGGATCTGAATCCTCGTCTTCTTAATAGGAAGCTCATTCACACTGCTAGGGGGGTAAATGTAAAAACACCCTGGCTCTTCGCATTTGCTCGACACGTGTAAAGTGGCCATTATTGGACGTGGGAGCCAAGGAGTGCAACATTCACAAGAGGCCGGACACTATTTCAACAGGTACACGGAATTTGAAGAGGAACCCGCCTTGCAATGCCGAAGACAATCTGCGCACCGGACTCATCGTCATTTAAGCCTGGTTCGGGGGCTACTGAGGGAGTCCTGGATTAGGGGGTATCCGGACAGCCGGACTATATCCTTTGGCCGGACTGTTGGACTATGAAGATACAAGATTGAAGACTTCGTCTCGTGTCTGGGTGGGACTCTACTTGGCGTTGAATACAAGCTAGGCAATACGGATATGCATATCTCCTCCTTTGTAACTGACCTTGTGTAACCCTAGCCCCTCCCGGTGTCTATATAAACCGGAGGGTTTCAGTCCGTAGGACAACACACAATCATACCATAGGCTAGCTTCTAGGGTTTCCCCTCTCTGATCTCGTGGTAGATCTACTCTTGTACTACCCATATCATCAATATTAATCAAGCAGGACATAGGGTTTTACCTCCATCAAGAGGGCCCGAACCTGGGTAAACATTGTGTCCCCTGCCTCCTGTTACCATCCGGCCTAGACGCATAGTTCAGGACCCCCTACCCGAGATCCGTCGGTTTTGACACCGACAATCGGCAAGCCATAGAGAATAAATGGATCTTCAAGAGTAAGACGGACGCTGATAGTAGTGTTACTATCTACAAAGCTCGAATTGTCGCAAAAAGTTTTTGATAAGTTCAAGGTGTTGACTACGATGAGATTTTCTCACTCGTAGCGATGCTTAAGTCTGTCCGAATCATGTTAGCATTTGCCACATTTTATGAAATCTGGCAAATGGATGTCAAAATTGCATTCCTTAATGGATTTCTTAAAGAAGAGTTGTATATGATACAACAAGAAGGTTTTGTCAATCCTAAAGTTGCTAACAAAGTGTGCAAGCTCCAGCGATCCATCTATGGACTGGTGCAAGCATCTCGGAGTTGGAATATACGCTTTGATGAGTTGATCAAAGCATACTATTTTATACAGACTTGCGATGAAGCCTGTATTTACAAGAAAGTGAGTGGGAGCACTACAACATTTCTGATAAGTATATGTGAATGACATATTGTTAATCGGAAATAATGTAGAATTTTCTGGAAAAGAATAAAGGAGTTTTTCAAAGAATAACGTCGGTGAAGCTTCTTACATATTGAGCATCAAGATCTATAGAGATAAATCAAGACGCTTGATAAAATTTTTCAATGAGTACATACCTTGACAAGTTTTTGAAGTAGTTCAAAATGGAACAGTCAAAGAAAGAGTTCATGCCTGTGTTGCAAGGTGTGAAGTTGAGTAAAGACTCAAAACCCGACCACGGCAGAAAATAGAAAGAGAATGAAAAGTCATTCCCTATGCCTGAGTCATAGGTTCTATAAAGTATGTTATGCTGTGTACCAGACCTATTGTATACCTTATCATGATTTTGGCCAGGGGGTACAATAGTGATCTAGCAGTAGATCACTGGATAGCGGTCAAAAATTATCCTTAGAGGACTAAGGACATATTTCTTAGTTATGGAGGTGATAAAATAGTTCGTCGTAAAGAGTTACGTCGATGCAAGCTTTTGACACCGATCTAGATGACTCTAAGTCTCGATCTAGATACATATTCAAAGTGGGAGCAATTAGCTAGAGTAGCTCTGTGGAGAGTATTATAGACATAGAAATTTGCAAAATACATACGGATCTGAATGTTTCAGACATGTAGACTAAACTTCACTCATAAGCAAAACATGATCACTCTTTGGGTGTTAATCACATAGCGGTGTGAACTAGATTATTGACTTTAGTAAACCCTTTGGGTATTAGTCATATGAAGATGTGAACTAATCACAAAAAAATGTGAACTATTGGTGTGAAATCACATGACAATGTGAACTAGATTATTGACTCTAGTGCAAGTGGGAGACTAAAGGAAATATGCCCTAGAGGCAATAATAAAGTTGTTATTTATATTGCCTTATATCATGATAAATGTTTATTACTCATGCTAGAATTGTATTAACCAGAACTTAGTACATGTGTGAATATATAGACAAACAGAGTGTCCCTAGTATGCCTCTACTTGACTAGCTCGTTAATCAAAGATGGTTAAGTTTCCTAGCCATGGACATGTGTTGTCATTTGATGAACGGGATCACATCATTAGAGAATGATGTGATGGACTAGACCCATCTGTTAGCTTAGCACTATGATCGTTTAGTTTATAGCTATTGCTTTCTTCATGACTTATACATGTTCCTGTGACTATGAGACTATGCAACTCCCGAATACCGGAGGAACACCTTCTGTGCTATTAAACGTCACAAAGTAACTGGGTGATTATAAAGATGCTCTACAGGTTTCTTCGATGGAGTTTGTTGAGTTGGCATAGATCGAGATTAGGATTTGTCACTCCATGTATCGGAGAGGTGTCTCTGGGCCCTCTCGGTAATGCACATCACTATGAGCCTTGCAAGCAATGTGACTAATGATTTAGTCACGGGATGATGCATTACGAAACGAGTAAAGAGACTTGCCGGTAACGAGATTGAACTATGTATGATGATACCGACGATCGAATCTCGAGAAAGTAACATACCGATGACAAAGGGAACAACGTATGTTGTTATGAGGTTTGACCGATAAAGATCTTCGTAGAATATGTAGGAACCAATATGAGCATCCAGGTTCCGCTATTGGTTATTGACCAGAGATGTGTCTCGGTCATGTCTACATAGTTCTTGAACCCGTAGGGTCCACACGCTTAACGTTCGATGACAATATGTATTATGAGTTATGTGATTTGATGTACTGAAGGTTGTTCGGAGTCCTGGATGTGATCACAGACATGACGAGGAGTCTCGAAATGGTCGAGACATAAAGATTGATATATTGGACCATGTTATTCGGACACCGGAAGTGTTCCGGATAGTTTCGGATAAAACCGGAGTGCTGGAGGGTTACCGGGACCCCTCCCCCCCCCCCCCCCGGGAAATTATGGGCCTTAGTAGGCCTTAGGGGAGAGAGAGGGCCGCAGCCAAGAGGTGGCGCACGCCCCCCAATTGGAGTCCAAATAGGACTAGGGTAGGGGGGGCGGTGATACGTCTCCAACGTATCTATAATTTTTGAGTTTACCTCATATGCTTCATCTTTTTAATATATTTCGTGAGTATGATGGAAAGGAAGATTGTGCCAAAGTGTTAGAAGAAGAATGCATTAAAATGTTTGGCACTAAATCTTTGAATGATGAGCATGATTGCAATGTTGTTAGTATGAATTCCTTGAATATCCATGATGCTAATGATATGCAAAGCCACAAGCTTGGGGAAGCTATGTTTGATGAAGATGATAATTTTTGTCCCCCCAAGTTTTTATGAGAAATTTATTATTATGAAATAATGCCTCCTATTTATGATGATTATATTGATGAAAGTGGATTTGGAGAGGTCATGACTTTATTTTGTGATGAATCCACTATTTCAGAAGAGGTTCCAATTGATTATGAGAACAAAGTTGCTATCTATGATGATTATTGTGATGACTTGTATGCTATAAAGAATAATGATAACCATGAAACTTGTCATCTTGATCTTAATTTTCAATCACATGATAGTTATTTCGTTGAGTTTGCTCCCACTACTATTCATGAGAAGAAATTTGCTTATGTGGAGAGTAATAAAAATTCTATGCTTGTAGATCATGAAAAGAATGCTTTATGTGATAGTTATATTGTTGAATTCATTCATGATGCTACTGAAAATTATTATGAGGGAGGAATATATGCTTGTAGGAGTTGCAATAATATCAAGTTTCCTCTCTATGTATTGAAAATCTTGAAGCTATGCTTGTTTTACCTTCCTATGCAAGTTGATTCTTGTTACCATAAGTTGTTTGCTCACAAAATCCCTATGCATAGGAAGTGGGTTAGACTTAAATGTGCTATTCATATTCTTCATGATTCTATCTTTATGTTTCAATTCTTATCTTTTATGTGAGCATCATTGAAATCATCATGCCTAGCTAGGGGCGTTAAACGATAGCGCTTGTTGGGAGGCAACCCAACTTTATTCTTGTTCCTTGATTTTTGTTCCTGTTTAGTAATAAATTATTCATCTAGCTTCTGTTTAGATGTGGTTTTATGCTTTTAATTAGCGTTTGTGCCAAGTAGAACCGTTGGTAAGACTTGGGAAAAGTCTTTTTGATCTTGCTGTAAAAAACAGAAACTTTAGCGCTCATGAGAATTGCTGCCATTTTTATTTGGAAAGTGATATTTAGTTAATTTTTTTGAAGATGATTAACATATAAATTCCTCACGTCCATCAATTTATTTGAGAATTTTATGAGTTTCAGAAGTGTACGTTTGATTCAGATCACTACAGACTGTTCTGTTTTTGATAGATTCTGTTTTCTATGTGTTGTTTGCTTATTTTGATGAACCTATGAGTAGTATCGGAGGGTGTGAACCATAGAGAAGTTTGAATACAGTAGATATTACACCAATATGAATTTAGAATGAGTTCATTACAGTACCTTGAACTGGTGATTTATTTTCTTATACTAACGGAGCTTACGAGTTTTCTTTTAAGTTTTGTGTTGTGAAGTTTTCAAGTTTTGGGTAAAGATTTGATGGACTATGGAATAAGGAGTGGCAAGAGCCTAAGATTGGGGATGCCCAAGGAACCCCAAGGTAATATTCAAGGAGAACCAAAATCCTAAGCTTGGGGATGCTCCGGAAGGCATCCCCTCTTTCGTCTTCGTTTATCGGTAACTTTATTTGGAGCTATATTTTTATTCACGACATGATATGTGTTTTGCTTGGAGCGTAAATTTATTTTGTTAGGATTTGATTGCTGTTATTTATAACAATGTTTTGCATCTTTTATTTCAATAAAAGTGGCATTGATGGCCTTTACTATTCCTATTTTACAAGTCTTCATGTTGCTGTTTGAAAACAGAAAGTTTACCGTTGTTGCAATAATTTCCTAGAAAAGTCAGAATGTGATAAAATTTTGAAACCTTTTGCATATTAATCTCTGATAAATTTACTACAGTGGGAATTTTCTTTCATAATTTTTGGAGCTAGGGAAGTATGAATCTTGCTGCACTCTTTACAGATTGTCCTGTTTAGGCAGATTGCTGTTATGTTTGCATATGTTTGCTTCTTTAATGATTCTATCTGAGGATAGGACTATTAAATATGCAGAGGCATTTAGTATGCAATGTTGAATAATAATTTGGTGATTTGCTACAGTAGAGTATGATAAGATTTTTGCATTGGTTTATACTAACTTATCTAACGAGTCCTTGTTGAGTTTTGTGTGGATGAAGTTTTTGAGATTTAGGGAGACCGTGATATGAGAGGAATTAAGGAGATACAAAAGCTCAAGCTTGGGGATGCCCAAGTGATACGTCTCCAACATATCTATAATTTTTTGTTGCTCCATGCTATATTATCTACTGTTTTGGACATTATTGGGCTTTATTATCCACTTTTATATTATTTTGGGGACTAACCTATTAACCGGAGGCCCAACCCAGAATTGTTGTTTTTGCCTATTTTAGGGTTTCGAAGAAAAGGAATATCAAATGGAGTCCAAACGGAATGAAACCTTCGGGAACGTGATTTTTGGAACAAACAAGATCCAGGAAACTTGGACCCTACGTCAAGCAACCAACAGGGAAGCCACGAGGTAGGGGGGCGCGCCCTCCACCCTCATGGCCCCCCGTTGCTCCACCGACGTACTCCTTTCTCCCATATATACCTAAGTACCCCCAAACTATCAGATACGGAGCCAAAAACCTAATTCCACCGCCGCAACCTTCTGTATCCACAAGATCCCATCTTGGGGCCTGTTCCGGAGCTCTGCCGGAGGGGGCATCCGTCACGGAGGGCTTCTACATCAACACCATAGCCTCTCCGATGAAGTGTGAGTAGTTTACCTCAGACCTTCGGGTCCATAGTTATTAGCTAGATGGCTTCTTCTCTCTTTTTGGATCTCAATACAATGTTCTCCCCCTCTCTTGTGGAGATCTATTCGATATAATCTTCTTTTTGCGGTGCGTTTGTTGAGACCGATGAATTATGGGTTTATGTTCAAGATTATCTATGAACTTTGAATCTTCTCTGAATTCTTTTATGTATGATTGGTTAACTTTGCAAGTCTCTTCGAATTATCAGTTTAGTTTGGCCTACTAGATTGATCTTTCTTGCAATGGGAGAAGTGCTTAGCTATGGGTTCAATCTTGCGGTGTCCTTTCCCAGTGACAGTAGGGGCAACAAGGCACGTATTGTATTGTTGCCATCGAGGATAACAAGATGGTTTTTTTATCATATTGCATGAATTTATCCCTCTACATCATGTCATCTTGCTTAAGGCGTTACTCTGTTTTCATGAACTCAATACTCTAGATGCATGCTGGATAGCGGTCAATGAGTGGAGTAATAGTAGTAGATGCAGGCAGGAGTCGGTCTACTTGTCTCGGGCGTGATGCCTATACACATGATCATACCTAGATATTCTCATAACTATGCTCAATTCTGTCAATTGCTCAACAGTAATTCGTTCACCCACCGTAAAATACTTATGCTCTTGAGAGAAGCCACTAGTGAAACCTATGGCCCCCGGGTGTATCTTCATCATATTAATCTTCCAATACTTAGTTATTTCCTTTGCTTTTTCCTTTGCTTTTATTTTACTTTTGCATCTTTATCACAAAAATACCAAAAATATTATTCTATCATATCTATCAGATCTCACTCTCGTAAGTGACCGTGAATGGATTGGAAACCCCTTATCGCGTTGGTTGCGAGGAGTTATTTGTTTCGTGCTGGTGCGAGAGACTTGCGCGCAGCCTCCTACTGGATTGATACCTTGGTTCTCAAAAACTGAGGGAAATACTTACGCTACTTTGCTGCATCATCCTTTCCTCTTCAAGGAAATCCAACGCAGTGCTCAAGAGGTAGCACCAATGCATCCCAAGATAATATTTCAAGAAGTCTCAAGCGTCTAAGCTTGGGGATGCCCCGGTTGGCATCCCACCTTTCTTCTTCAACAACTATCGGTTAGTTTCGGTTGATCCTAAGTTTTTGCTTCTTCACATGATGTTTGCCATTCTGAGAATGTCATTTTATTTTGCTTTGTTTGCTGTTTGAATAAAATATTAAGATCTGAAATTATTAAATGTTAGAGATTCTTCACATAGTTGCATAATTATTCAACTACTCATTGATCTTCACTTATATCTTTCGGAGTAGTTTGTCGTTGCTCTAGTGCTTCACTTGTATCCTTTTAGAGCACGGTGGTGGTTTTATTTTAAAGAAATAGATGAACTCTCATGCTTCACTTATATTATTTTGAGAGTCTTTAGAACAGCATGGTAGTTTGCTTTGGTTATGAAACTAGTCCTAATATGATGGGCATCCAAGAGGGATATAATAAAAACTTTCATATAAGTGCATTGAATACTAAGAGAAGTTTGATACTTGATGATTGTTTTGAGATATGGAGATAGTGATATCAAAGTTGTGCTAGTTGAGTAGTTGTGAATTTGAGGAATACTTGTGTTGAAGTTTGCAAGTCCCGTAGCATGCACGTATGGTAAACGTTGTGTAACAAATTTGAAACATGAGGTGTTATTTGATTGTCTTCCTTATGAGTGGCGGTCGTGACGAGCGATGGTATTTTCCTACCAATCTATCCCCCTTGGAGCATGCGCGTAATACTTGTTTTTTGATGACTTGTAGATTTTTGCAATAAGTATGTGAGTTCTTTATGACTAATGTTGAGTCCATGGATTATACGCACTCTTACCCTTCCATCATTGCTAGCCTCTTCGGTACCGTGCATTGCCCTTTCTCACATTGAGAGTTGGTGAAAACTTCGCCAGTGCATCCAAATCTCGTGATATGATACGCTCTTTCACACATAAACCTCCTTATATCTTCCTCAAAACAGCCACCATACCTACCTATTATGGCATTTCCATAGCCATTCCGAGATATATTGCCATGCAACTTTCCACCATTCCGTTTATTATGACACGCATCATCATTGTCATATTGCTTTACATGATCATGTAGTTGACATCGTATTTGTGGCAAAGACACCGTTCATAATTTTTCATACATGTCACACTTGATTCATCGCAATCCCGGTACACCGCCGGAGGCATTCATATAGAGTCATATCTTGTTCTAAGTATCGAGTTGTAATTCATGAGTTGTAAGTACATAAAAGTGTGATGATCATCATTATTAGAGCATTGTTCCAGTGAGGAAAGGATGATGGAGACTATGATTCCCCCACAAGTCGGGATGAGACTCCGGACAAAAAAAAGAGGAAGGCCAAAAAAAGGGGAAAAACGAGAAGGCCCAAAAAACAAAAAAAATGAGAGAAAAAGAGAGAAGGGACAATGTTACTATTCTTTTACCACACTTGTGCTTCAAAGTAGCACCAAGATCTTCATGATAGAGAGTCTCTTATGTTGTCACTTTCATATACTAGTGGGAAATTTTCATTATAGAACTTGGCTTGTATATTCCAACAATGGGCCTCCTCAAGTGCCCTAGGTCTTCGTGAGCAAGCAAGTTGGATGCACACCCACTTAGTTCTGTTGTTGAGCTTTCATACATTTATAGCTCTAGTGCATCCACTGCATGGCAATCCCTACTCCTTGCATTGACATCAATTGATGGGCATCTCCCTAGCGCATTGATTAGTCCCGTCGATGTGAGACTTTCTCCTTTTTGTCTTCACATAACCCCCTCATTATATTCTATTCCACCCATAGTTCTATATCCATGGCTCATGCTCATGTATTGCGTGAAAGTTGAAAAGGGTTTGGGATTAGTAAAGTATGAAACAATTGCTTGGCTTGTCATCGGGGTTGTGCATGATGAGAGCATTCTTGTGTGACGAAAATGGAGCATGACCAAACTATATGATTTTGTAGGGATGAACTTTCTATGGCCATGTTATTTTCAGAAGACATGATTGCTTAGTTAGTATGCTTGAAGTATTATAATTTTTATGTCAATATTAAACTTTTGTCTTGAATCTTATGGATCTGAATATTATTGCTACAATAAAGAGAAATACATGATGAATATGTTAGGTAGCATTCCACATCAAAAAATTCTGTTTTTATCATTTACCTACTCGAGGACGAACAGGAATTAAGCTTGGGGATGTTGATACGTCTCCAACGTATCTATAATTTTTGATTATTCCATGCTATTATATTATCTGTTTTGGATGTTTATGGGCTTTATTATACACTTGTATATTATTTTTGGGACTAACCTATTAACCCAGAGCCCAGTGCCAGTTTATTTTTTTCCTTGTTTTAGAGTATCGTAGAAAAGGAAAATCAAACGGAGTCCAATTGACCTGAAACTTCACGGAACTTATTTTTGTACCAGAAGAAGCCCACGGAGTATCGAAGATGGACCAGGAGAGTCCTGGGCTGCCCACGAGGGTGGGGGTGCGCCCCCTGCCTCGTGGACAGCCCGGAGGTCCACCGACGTACTTCTTCCTCCTATATATATCCATATACCCTAAAAACTTCGGAGAGCACAATAGATCGGGAGTTCCGCCGCCAGAAGCCTCCGTAGCCACCGAAAACCAATCTAGACCCGTTCCGGCACCCTGCCGGAGGGGGGAATCCCTCTCCGGTGGCCATCTTCATCATCCCGGAGCTCTCCATGACTAGGAGGGAGTAGTTCTCCCTCGGGGCTGAGGGTATGTACCAGTAGTTATGTGTTTGATCTCTCTCTCTCTCTCGTGTTCTTGAGGTGGTACGATCTTGATGTATCGTGAGATTTGCTATTATAGTTGGATCTTATGATGTTTCTCCCCCTCTACTCTCTTGTAATGGATTGAGTTTTCCCTTTGAAGTTATCTTATCAGATTGAGTCTTTAAGGATTTGAGAACACTTGATGTATGTCTTGCGTGGGATACCCGTGGTGACAATGGGGTATTCTATTGATCCACTTGATGTATGTTTTGGTGATCAACTTGCGGGTTCCGCCCATGAACCTATGCATAGGGGTTGGCACACATTTTTGTCTTGACTCTCCGCTAGAATCTTTGGGGCACTCTTTGAAGTTCTTTGTGTTGGTTGAATAGATGAATCTGAGATTGTGTGATGCATATCGTATAATCATACCCACGGATACTTGAGGAGACATTGGAGTATCTAGGTGTCATTAGGGTTTTGGTTGATTTGTGTCTTAAGGTGTTATTCTAGTACGAACTCTAGGATAGATTGAACAGAAAGAATAGCTTCATGTTATTTTACTAAAGACTCTTGAATAGATCGATCAGAAAGGATAACTTTGAGGTGGTTTCGTACCCTACCATAATCTCTTCGTTTGTTCTCCGCTATTAGTGACTTTGGAGTGACTCTTTGTTGCATGTTGAGGGATAGTTATGTGATCCAATTATGTTATTATTGTTGAGGGAACTTGCACTAGTGAAAGTATAAACCCTAGGCCTTGTTTCCTAGCATTGCAATACCGTTTGTGCTCACTTTTATCATTAGTTACCTTGCTGTTTTTATATTTTTCAGATTTCAAAAACCTATATCTACTATCCATATTGCACTTGTATCACCATCTCTTCGCCGAACTAGTGCACCTATACAATTTACCATTGTATTGGGTGTGTTGGGGACACAAGAGGCTCTTTGTTATTTGGTTGCAGCGTTGCTTGAGAGTGACCATCTTCATCCTACGCCTCCTACGGATTGATAAACCTTAGGTCATCCACTTGAGGGAAATTTGCTACTGTCCTACAAACCTCTGCACTTGGAGGCCCAACAACGTCTACAAGAAGAAGGTTGTGTAGTAGACATCACGCGGCCCCTCTTTCCCTCTCCCTCTCTCTCTCCTTCCTTCTTCTCCTACTTGGACTAGGAAAGGGGGAAACCTACTCCTACTAGGAGTAGAATTGCCCCCCTTGGGCGCGCCCCTTGTGGCCAGCCGGCCTCCTCCTCCCCTCCTTTATATACGGGGGAGGGGGCACCCCATAGACACACAAGTTGACCTTTAGTCGTGTGCGGTGCCCCCCTCCACAGTTTTCCACCTCGGGCATATTGTCGTAGTGCTTAGGCAAAGCCCTGCATCGGTAACTTCATCATCACCATCACCACGCCGTTGTGCTGACAGAACTCACCCTTGGCCTCCAGTGGATCAAGAGTACGAGGGACATCACCGAGCTGAACGTGTGCAGATCGCGGAGGTGCCGTGCGTTCGGTACTTGATCGGTTGGATCGCGAAGACGTTCGATTACATCAACCGCGTTACTACACGCTTCCGCTTTCGGTCTACGAGGGTATGTAGACACACTGTCCCCTCTCGTTGCTATGCATCTCCTAGATAGATCTTGTGTGATCGTAGGATTTTTTTTGAAATACCGCGTTCCCCAACATACCCCTCTGATAACCCACAAGTATAGGGGATCGTTTGTAGCCTTTTTTGATAAATAAGAGTGTCGAACCTAACGAGGAGCTAAAGGTAGAACAAATATTCCCTCAAGTTATATTGACCACCGATACAACTCTACGCACACGTAACGTTTGCTTTACCTAGAACAAGTATGAAACTATTTTGCAAGAATAAAACTACGAGTACTTTGCGAGAATAAAACAATGAATAAATTGCAAGGTAATAAAAGTAGATACCTTTTGTCAACAAGAAAGTCATTTGTCCCTAGACAATCGATAACTAGACTGATAATAATTCTTGCAATTTTATATGAGGGAGAGGCATGAGCTTACTTTCTCTAATTGGATCATATGCACTTATGATTGAAACTCTAGCAAGCATCCGCAACTACCAAAGATCATTATGGTAAAACTCAACCATAGCATTAAGTATCAAGTCCTCTTTACTCCTATACGCAATAGCCCGCTTACTCGGAACTATGTATTTTGTCACTCGCGGCACCCACTATAAGCGAATTATGAATGTATTGCAACACCCTACAATGGGGATTCCTCACGTTTGCCCAACACGGAGGGCACCATAGGACAACACCATAATAAAATATACACTCATACCAACCACAATTGTCGATTAGTCCATAGGTCAAAACGGATCTACTAAAACATCATAAGATAACCATCGATCATTGGGAAATAATATATAGCGTTGAGCACCATGTTTAAGTACAGATTACAGTGGGGAGAAGGGGTGTTACATCGCTGCATAGAGGGGGAGAGAGTTGGTGTTGACGGTGGCGAAGTTGTTGGTGTAGATCGCCGTCATGATGATTGCCTCGGCGACGCTCCGGCACCACTGAGAGAGAGGGGGTGAAAGTGAATTGTTGCACTAAATTGCTTTTACATCTATGACAACTTCATTTGTGTTT
Organism: Triticum aestivum; assembly: GCF_018294505.1. Taxonomy (NCBI): domain Eukaryota; kingdom Viridiplantae; phylum Streptophyta; class Magnoliopsida; order Poales; family Poaceae; genus Triticum; species Triticum aestivum. The sequence continues at coordinate 513,649,189 of NC_057803.1, forward strand.
CTAATCGCATTCTCTAGTGTAAACAACACCGATTAAAATAAAGTGAAGCATGGATGGTTATTTTCCCTCCCATCGGAAAAAGGAAAAGCGGAGTGCCCAAGAAAAGCAGAGTACCATGGTGTTTTCTTATTTCTTGAGTCCTTAGGGCAGCCGCATAAGAGGGGGTGCATCATAAAAACATCTGGGAATCAACTTCTCTTCACGCATAATCTGAAAAATCTCACAGAGAAAAGCTTTTGTTCAGGCGGAACTTCCGGGACGGCCGGAAGGTCCCGGGACCAGAAGGTCCGGGAGGGGTCTGGGAAGCTTCCTGGCCACCCAGAGAAACTGCTCTTTTGTGCAAACACTCTGTGTAGCCCGAAACCTTGCCGGACCCTGGATGGAACTTCCATCCCCCGTACTTCTGGGACGGCCGGAACGTCCGGGTGCCGGAACTTCCATCCCCTATTCTAATAGCTTACAGGGTACTACAGAGTGGATGCAAACTCTATGTGTAGCCCGAAACTTGGCCGGAACTTCTGGTGCCCAAAACTTCTGTGTGTGGCCGGAACTTCCGGGATACGCAGAAATTTGCCTACAACGGCCAGATTCCGTCCCCGCCTATAAATAGTCTTCTTCTTCCTCACGAAGAAGGTGAGGACTCCATTTCTCTCACCTCCATTTCAGACCTGATTTCTTGGAGATCTCCCTCCTTAGCCACCCAAACCTCTTGATATTTTGAGGAGCAAAGGAGAAGTGCCCGATCTACACATTCACCAAGAAAAAGTTGATTCCCCCTTGTTTTTGTGGCGCATCTTGTTATTCTTGGAGGTTGGAGACTCCTAGGCGGTAGGAGTACTCCGGCGAGGAATCGTTCATTGTGATTACCCCCGGAAATTATATGAGGGTTTGGAGACCACCCCAAGGTCTACCACTAGTGGTTGGGAATTGCCTTCGTGGTGATATCTCAAAGAGAGAATAGAGTGAGCCTTCGTGGCATTGGTGTGCCTTCATGGTAGCACCCACCTCTCTAAACGGTGACGTAGCTTCCCTCCAAGGAAGTGAACATCGGCATACATCCTCGGCTCTCGGAGTTGCGGTTATTCCTAACCCTAACTTCCTCCGTGTGATTACTTGTCTCTTAATCTTTACTTATATCATACTATGCTTGCTTACTCACATACTTGTGTTACTTGCTTAGTTTGCTTAGGACGTAGCATCATACTTGCAATTGTTAGGCTCATTTTCATATTCCGCATTGTTGCCTAAAATTGCTAAGTAACAATTAAAATTTGTAATCATACCTATTCACCCCCCCTCTAGGTCCATCTCGATCCTTTCAATTGGTATCTGATACGTCTCCAACGTATCTATAATTTTTGATTGTTCCATGCTATATTATATCCTGTTTTGGACATTATTGGGCTTTATTATACACTTTATATTATTTTTGGGACTAACCTATTAACCAGAGGCCCAGCCCAGAATTGCTGTTTTTTGCCTATTTTAGGGTTTCTCAGAAAAAGAATATCAAATGGAGTCCAAACGGAATGAAACCTTCGGGAACGTGATTTTTGGAACGAACATGATCCAGAGGACTTGGACCCTACGTCAAGCAATCAACCAGGAAGGCACGAGGTAGGGGGCGCACCTACCCCCAGGCGTGCCCTCCACCCTCGTGGGGCCCATGTTGCTCCACCGATGTACTCCTTCCTCCTATATATATCTACATACCCCAAACTACCAGATACGGAGCCAAAACCCTAATTCCACCACCGTAACTTTCTGTATCCACGAAATCCCATCTTGGGGCCTTTTCCGGAGCTCCGCCGGAGGGGGTATCGATCACGGAGGGCTTCTACATCAACACCATAGCCTCTCCGATGAAGTGTGAGTAGTCTACTTCAGACCTACGGGTCCATAGTTATTAGCTAGATGGGCTTCTTCTCTCTTTTTGGATCTTAATACAAAGTTCTCCCCCTCTCTTGTGGAGATCTATTCGATGTAATCTTATTTTGTGGTGTGTTTGTTGACACCGATGAATTGTGGGTTTATGATCAAGTTTATCTATGAACAATATTTGAATCTTCTCTGAATTCTTTTATGTATGATTGGTTATCTTTGCAAGTCTCTTCGAATTATCAGTTTGGTTTGGCCTACTAGATTGATCTTTCTTGCAATGGGAGAAGTGCTTAGCTTTGGGTTCAATCTTGTGGTGTCCTTTCCCAGTGACAGTAGGGGCAGCAAGGCACGTATTGTATTGTTGCCATCGAGGATAACAAGATGGGGTTTATATCATATTGCATGAGTTTATCCCTCTACATCATGTCATCTTGGTTAAAGCGTTACTCTGTTCTCTTGAACTTAATACTCTAGATGCATGATGGATAGCGGTCGATGTGTGGAGTAATAGTAGTAGATGCAGGCAGGAGTCGGTCTACTTGTCTCGGACGTGATGCCTATATACATGATCATACCTAGATATTCTCATAACTATGCTCAATTCTATCAATTGCTCAATAGTAATTTGTTCACCCACCGTAATACGTATGCTCTCGAGAGAAGCCTCTAGTGAAACCTATGGCCCCCGGGTCTATTTTCCATCATATTAATCTTCCAATACTTAGTTATTTCCTTTGCCATTTATTTTACTTGCATCTTTATTTCTCTTTATCATAAAAATACCAAAAATATTATCCTATCATATCTATTAGATCTCACTCTCGTAGGTGACCGTGAAGGGATTGACAACCCCTTTATCGCGTTGGTTGTGAGGAGTTTATTTGTTTGTGTAGGTGCGAGGGACATGTGTGTGGCCTCCTACTGGATTGATACCTTGGTTCTCAAAAATTGAGGGAAATGCTTACGCTGCTCTGCTGCATCACCCTTTCCTCTTCAAGGGAAAACCAACACAATGCTCAAGAGGTAGCAAGAAGGATTTCTGGCGCCGTTGCCGAGGAGTCTACGCAGAAGTCAACATACCAAGTACCCATCACAAACCCTTATCTCCCGCATTACATTATTTGCCATTTGCCTCTCGTTTTCCTCTCCCCCACTTTACCCTTGCCGTTTTATTCGCCCTCTCTCTCTCTCTCCATCCTCCCTCTCTTTCTCTATTTGCCTCTTCTTGCCCCTTGCACTTTCCGTCGTTATGTCTGAAATCAGGGAAATTATTGTCGATATGGACAATAATAATATCATGAAAAATTCTGATGCTCCTGCTGAAGAACCCCCTATCTTACATACAAAAAATTCCGAATTGTTAGTGGTAATATTATTGGAAAAGGAGTTATCCAAGATTTCTTTACTTGTGCCGGTGCTTTTCCTTCTATGGGTAGCTCTATCCTTCCTAGAACTAGTAGTCTTGCGGACGCTATCGCCATGCTTTAAGTTGAACTTGAAAGACAATTTATGCACATGCATCCTTGCATACAAAGGATTTTCTTAGAATTTTCTAATATTGAGCATTCTTCTGTTAAGCGTGCCGCTACTATCTTTTTGGCTCATGAGTTTAGATTCATAATAAAAGAGGCCAAAGAAATCTTTGCGCATTATAGGGTGGACGCTTGCCATCCTCCCATAGAGGCTATCCTTTTTGATTAAGAAGAAATAATGCGTTTTCAATCTCTAGACTATGTTGCTTTCAATGAAAATCTTAGAAAAAGGGTTCCTACCAATGTTCTAGTTGATAGAATTTCTGAACTTAATAATGATTTGGCTATTCGAAATAATGAACTAGGATATTCTCTCGAGGATAGGCTCACAAAGTTCTGTCAAAAGAATGCTTATAATGATGAATTGGTTGTGCAATGCGAAGGGCCAAAGGAGGAACCTATACCTCCCAAAGTTGATCTTGGGGACTTTTGACCCATTAAATTTAGCCCTTTTGATTACTTTTGCTTGCCTCAAAGAAAACTTGCTGCCGAACATAGGGAATATGAAATGAGTTTTAATTATCTATCTTATTATTATGGCAATACCTAGATCTATCTTCGCTTATATGCCTAGCTAGGGGCGTTAAACGATAACGCTTGTTGGGAGGCAACCCAACTTTATTTTTATTCCTTGATTTTTGCTCCTGTTTAGTAATAAATAATTTATCTAGCCTCTGTTTTGGTTATGTTTTTTTATTTAATTAGTGTTTGTGCCAAGTAGAACCATTGGGAAGACTTGGGGAAAGTCTTTTTAATGTTGCTGTAAAAACAGAAACTTTAGCGCTCAGGAGAACTGCTGCCATTTTTATTTGGAAAGTGCTATTTAGTTAATTATTTTTGCATATGATTAATAGATAAATTCCTCACGTCCAGCAATTTATTTTAGAATTTTTGGGGTTCCATATCTTGCGTTAGCTACAGATTACTACAGACTGTTCTGTTTTTGACAGATTCTGTTTTTCGTGTGTTGTTTGCTTATTTTGATGAATCTATGGCTAGTAAAATAATTTATAAACCATAGAGAAATTGGAATACAGTAGGTTTAACACCAATATGAATAAATAATAAGTTTATTACAGTACCTTGAAGTGGTGTTTTGTTTTCTTTCGCTAACGGAGCTCACGAGATTTTCTACTTTAAGTTTTGTGTTGTGAAGTTTTCAAGTTTTGGGTAAAGATTTGATGGATTATGGAACAAGGAGTGGCAAGAGCCTAAGCTTGGGGATGCCCATGGCACCCCCAAGATAATCTAAGGACACCTAAAAGCCAAAGCTTGGGGATGCCCCGGAAGGCACCCCCTATTTCGTCTACTTCTATCGGTAACTTTACTTGGAGCTATATTTTTATTTACCACATGATATGTGTTTTGCTTGGAGCGTCTTGTATTATTTGAGTCTTTATTTGTTATTTTTCCACAATCATCATTGCTGCACACACCTTTTTAAGAGAGATACTCATGATTCGGAAATTGTTAGAATACTCTAGTGCTTCACTTATATCTTTTGAGTTATATAGTTTTTGCTCTAGTGCTTCACTTATATCTTTTAGAGCACGATGGTGGATTTGTTTTATATAAACTTTTGTTCTCTCATGCTTCACTTAGATTATTTTGATAGTCCTACAAAACAACATGGTAATTTGCTTTAATTATGTTAGGCATTCAAGATTAATAATAAAAATTTCTTATGAGTGTGTTGAATACTATGAGAAGTTTGAAACTTGATAATTGTTTTGAGATATGGAGATGGTGATCTTAGAGTCGTGCTAGTTGAGTAGTTGTGAATTTGAGAAATGCTTGTGTTGAAGTTTTTGATTCCCGTAGCATGCACGTATGGTGAACCGTTATGTTAAGAAGTCTTAGCATGATGTATTTATTGATTATCCTCCTTATGAGTGGCGGTCGGGGATGAGCGATGGTCTTTTCTTACCAATCTATCCCCCTAGGAGCACGCGCATAGTACTTTGCTTCGATAACTAATAGATTTTTGCAATAAGTATGTGAGTTCTTTATGACTAATGTTGAGTCCATGGATTATACACACTCTCACCCTTCCACCATTGCTAGCCTCTCTAATACCGCACACCTTTCGCCGGTATCATAAACCCACCATATACCTTCCTTAAAACAGCCACCATACCTACCTACTATGGCATTTCCATAGCCATTCCGAGATATATTGCCATGCAACTTTCCACCATCTAGTTCATCATGACACATCCATCATTGTCATATAGCTTCGCATGATCATGTAGTTGACATTTTAGTTGTGGCAAAGCCACCGTTCATAATTCTTTCATATAAGTCACTCATGCATCATTGCTATCCCGGTACACCGTCGGAGGCATTCATGTAGAGTCATACTTTGTTCTAGTATCGAGTTGTAATCATTGAGTTGTAAATAAATAGAAGTGTGATGATCATCATTCATAGAGTATTGTCCCAATAAAAAAAGAAAGGCCAAATAAAAAAAGAAGGCCCAAAAAAGAATAAATAAATAAAAAGGGGCAATACTACTATCCTTTTTCACACTTGTGCTTCAAAGTAGCACCATGATCTTCATGATAGAGAGTCACTTATGCTATCACTTACATATACTAGTGTGAATTTTTCATTATAGAACTTGGCTTGTATATTCCAACGATGGGCTTCCTCAAAATGCCCTAGGTCTTCGTGAGCAAGTAAGTTGGATGCACACCCACTTAGTTTCTTTTTGTTGAGCTTTCATATACTTATAGCTCTAGTGCATCCGTTGCATGTCAATCCCTACTCACTCACATTGATATCTATTGATGGGCATCTCCATAGCCCGTTGATACGCCTAGTTGATGTGAGACTATCTTCTCCCTTTTTGTCTTCTCCACAACCACCATTCTATTCCACCTATAGTGCTATGTCCATGGCTCACACTCATGTATTGCGTGAAGATTGAAAAAGTTTGAGAATACCAAAAGTATGAAACAATTGCTTGGCTTGTCATCGGGGTTGTGCATGATTTAATACTTTGTGTGGTGAAGATGGAGCATAGCCAGACTATATGATTTTGTAGGGATAACTTTCTTTGGCCATGTTATTTTGAAGAGACATAATTGCTTAGTTAGTATGCTTGAAGTACTATTATTACTATGTCAATATTTAACTTTTGTCTTGAATCTTTCGGATCTGAATATTCATACCACAATTAAGAGAATTACATTGAAATTATGCCAAGTAGCATTCCACATCAAAAATTCTGTTTTTATCATTTACCTACTCGAGGACGAGCAGGAATTAAGCTTGGGGATGCTTGATACGTCTCCAACGTATCTATAATTTTTATTGTTCCATGCTATATTATATCCTGTTTTGGACATTATTGGGCTTTATTATACACTTTTATATTATTTTTGGGACTAACCTATTAACCGGAGGCCCAGCCCAGAATTGATGTTTTTTTGCCTATTTTAGGGTTTCACAGAAAAAGAATATCAAACGGAGTCCAAACGGAATGAAACCTTCGGGAAACGTGATTTTGGAACGAACATGATCCAGAGGACTTGGACCCTACGTCAAGCAATCAACCAGGAAGGCACGAGGTAGGGGGCGCGCCTACCCCCCCCCCCAGGCGCGCCCTCCACCCTTGTGGGGCCCATGTTGCTCCACCGACGTACTCCTTCCTCCTATATATACCTACGTACCCCCAAACTACCAGATACGGAGCCAAAACCCTAATTCCACCGCCGTAACTTTCTGTATCCACGAGATCCCATCTTGGGGCCTTTTCCGGAGCTCCGCCGGAGGGGGTATCGATCACGGAGGGCTTCTACATCAACACCATAGCCTCTCCGATGAAGTGTGAGTAGTTTACTTCAGACCTACGGGTCCATAGTTATTAGCTAGATGGCTTCTTCTCTCTTTTTGGATCTCAATACAAAGTTCTCCCCCTCTCTTGTGGAGATCTATTCGATGTAATCTTCTTTTGCGGTGTGTTTGTTGAGACCGATGAATTGTGGGTTTATGATCAAGTTTATCTATGAACAATATTTGAATCTTCTCTGAATTCTTTTATGTATGATTGGTTATCTTTGCAAGTCTCTTCGAATTATCAGTTTGGTTTGGCCTACTAGATTGATCTTTCTTGCAATGGGAGAAGTGCTTAGCTTTGGGTTCAATCTTGCGGTGTCCTTTCCCAGTGACAGTAGGGGCAGCAAGGCACGTATTGTATTGTTGCCATCGAGGATAACAAGATGGGGTTTATATCATATTGCATGAGTTTATCCCTCTACATCATGTCATCTTACTTAAAGCGTTACTCTGTTCTCTTGAACTTAATACTCTAGATGCATGCTGGATAGCGGTCGATGTGTGGAGTAATAGTAGTAGATGCAGGCAGGAGTCGGTCTACTTGTCTCGGACGTGATGCCTATATACATGATCATACCTAGATATTCTCATAACTATGCTCAATTCTATCAATTGCTCAATAGTAATTTGTTCACCCACCGTAATACGTATGCTCTCGAGAGAAGCCTCTAGTGAAACCTATGGCCCCCGGGTATATTTTCCATCATATTAATCTTCCAATACTTAGTTATTTCCTTTGCCATTTATTTTACTTGCATCTTTATTTCTCTTTATCATAAAAATACCAAAAATATTATCTTATCGTATCTATCAGATCTCACTCTCGTAGGTGACCGTGAAGGGATTGACAACCCCTTATCGCGTTGGTTGCGAGGAGTTTATTTGTTTTTGTAGGTGCGAGGGACTCATGCGTGGCCTCCTACTGGATTGATACCTTGGTTCTCAAAAACTGAGGGAAATACTTACGCTGCTCTGCTGCATCACCCTTTCCTCTTCAAGAGAAAAGCAACGCAGTGCTCAAGAGGTAGCAGTATCAGAGCCTCATGCTCTATTCTTGCGGCTTAATGATAACCCACAAGTATAGGGGATCACAACAGTTTTCGAGGGTAGAGTATTCAATCCAAATTTATTGATTCGACACAAGGGGAGCCAAAGAATATTCTCAAGTATTAGCAGTGGAGTTGTCAATTCAACCACACCTGGAAACTTAATATCTGCAGCAAAGTGTTTAGTAGCAAGGTAATATGATAGTAGTGGTAACAGAAGCAAAAGTAATATTTTTGGTTTTATAGTGATTGTAACAGTAGCGACGGAAAAGTAAATAAGCGAAGAACAATATATGAAAAGCTCGTAGGCAATGAATCAGTGATGGATAATTATGTCGGATGTGATTCCTCATGCAATAGTTATAACATAGGGTGACACAGAACTAGCTCCAGTTCATCAATGTAATGTAGGCATGTATTCCGAATATAGTCATACGTGCTTATGGAAAAGAACTTGCATGGCATTTTTGTCCTACCCTCCCGTGGCAGCGGGGTCCTATTGGAAACTAAGGAATATTAAGGCCTCCTTTTAATAGAGTACCGGACCAAAGCATTAACACATAGTGAATACATGAACTCCTCAAACTACGGTCATCATCGGTAATGGTCCCGATTATTGTCACTTCGGGGTTAACGGATCATAACACATAATAGGTGACTATAGACTTGCAAGATAGGATCAAGAACTCACATATATTCATGAAAACATAATAGGTTCAGATCTGAAATCATGTCACTTGGGCCCTAGTGACAAGCATTAAGCATAGCAAAGTCATAGCAACATCAATCTCAGAACATAGTGGATACTAGGGATCAAACCCTAACAAAACTAACTCGATTACATGATAAATCTCATCCAACCCATCACCGTCCAGCAAGCGTATGAAGGAATTACTCACGCACGGCGATGAGCATCATGAAATTGGTGATGGGGAAGGTTGATGATGACGATGGCGATGGATTCCCCTCTCCGGAGCCCTGAACGGACTCCAGACTAGCCTCCCGAGAGAGTTTAGGGCTTGGCGGCGGCTTCGTATCGTAAAACGCGATGAATCCTTCTCTTTGATTTTTTCTCCTCGAACACGAATATATGGAGTTGGAGTTGAGGTCGATGGAGCGTCAGGGAGCCCATGAGGCAGGGGGGCGCGCCCCCACCCTCGTGGATAGGGTGTGGGCCCCCTGACATGGATTCTTCTTCCAATATTTTTTATATATTCCAAAAATAATCTCCGTTGATTCTCAGGTCATTCCGAGAACTTTTATTTCTGCACAAAAATAACACCATGGCAATTCTGCTGAAAACGGCGTCAGTCCGGGTTAGTTCCATTCAAATCATGCAAGTTAGAGTCCAAAACAAGGGCAAAAGTGTTTGGAAAAGTAGATACGACGGAGACGTATCACTTAACCGCCCTAGAGCGAGATGAACCTCGATGTGATTCAGTGGAAAACTCATATGCACAAGTGGAATGATAAATAGTTAAATAAAAGGTTCCCTAGTCTTGCCTCTGGGACTAGCTCAAGTGTTGTTGGTGATCACATTTTCCAAATGTTAGGATATCGTGAAGTGTAACGAAATCCTAAAACAACATTGAGATTATGACCTTAGAAGAGCGGTCATATTGAATCGACCAAAATCTTTATTGTTATGAATTGAGTTAACATCGTCTGTAATCAATTGTAATAACGCAGAGTGTTAACATGTGATATTGCTCCTTAGACCATGAAAGTATCATGGTCACTTCTTGTGTATTGCGGGCTTTGAGTTTGCTCAAACGTCACATGTAACACGGTGTTCATAAGGACAACTTACGGGTTCATCGGAAAGTGTGACAAGTGGTCGGATAGATGGAGAGTGGGATTTGCTCCTCCGATGATGGTGAGATATTCTTAGGGACCTATCGGTGTGACGATATCAATCATCGTCTGGCTAGACACATGTGACTTCGTCACGGGGATGCCGGAACACACTAACGAGAAAGAAGAACAAAAGCTGTAACAAGGATTTTGGTATAATGAGCATTGTGATGACTCAGAGGGATACCGATGCATCCCTGGTTTTGTGAAGTATCGCGAAGCAAAGGGAACATCACATGATAACCAGAGGTTCACTCGAATATCATTCATGTGCTCATAGGGATAGATATGGACGTCCGTGGTCCCGCTATTGGTCATTGAACGAGTGATTTCATTCATGTCTATGAGTTACCGAATCTATGGGGTCACAAGCTTAAGGCAATCATGATTTCTTGAGCGTTAGTAGGATGGGAGTAGTGATAATATATTTATGGAATTATTTCATTAATATTCAGAATAGTTTCGAGAGGATCTGGAAGTGTTTCGGTGAATATCGGGTATTCTTGATAAATATATATATATATAGGTGTAAAATGTTTTCGGAAATGATATATATATAATGGTCTAAAATTATTTAAAATATTTTATGTTTAATTTAAATATCAACGGCCTAAAAAGGCCAAGAGGTGGAAGGCAACTTGGGCCACAAAGGGCCAACTGGAGGTGCCCTCCCCCCCCCCCCCGACTTTCCTTGTGGGGGGCGAATCCTACTTGGGGAGGAGGTGCACGAAAGAGGGACTATATATAGGAAAGTCCCTTGTTGGGGAGGCTCCAAAACTTATATTTATCAAAAGGACAAAATCCCCTTGTTGGCGAGGAGTTCTTCTAGTTCTAGTTCTAGTTCTAGTTGGTCCTATTTGACTAATTAGAGATAGGCTAATCCTATTATCCTCATAATTAGAAGTCATGTGTGGTTCTAATCTCCGGTGACAATTAGCTCTGGACGGTGAAGAGTTGCCAATCGTCAAGGCTGCACGCTTGCAACCAAGTAGAGAGGTCGTGCTTTCGGTCTCCAGTTTGAGGGACTGTTCATGGGCAGTATGAGGGATCGTTCATCGATGGTTCGAGGGATTCCAAGTACGATATACACAGACACGTTCTTCTTCTGCTACAACTCGGTGATGATAACGGATGTGATCTCAACCCTTTATGCATCTTCATATTGATCTTGGGTGATCGTAGGCGCAATTTTTTTTTGTTTTCTACTATGTTTCCCAATAATTATGTCCCTAGGACCGAGTGCCAGTCGCTAGTGCAGTAGGTTAGGATATCCGTACTAACCTCCACATGGACACTAACAACATAGGGTTGCTTTCACACAACATGCACACTTTGTTTCCCTTTGGCCACCTGCCGGCCAGCCCGGCGCTGCTCCATCGTCCTCTAGTGGTCCATCATAGTTTCAGTAGCCTAGTGCCGCACCTCACGACCGCGATGATGAGGACATGGACTAGAGAGAGTTAGAGCCTAAGCTCGAGGGCCCTCTTTCCCCTAGTTACTCTTGCATGCATATTTTTATTTTACTTTCCTTTTTATGTTGTCATGTTTATTTTCGTTTTTGCATATAAATGTTGTAGAGAAGATTTTGGTTTTGTTTCTTGGAATTCTCCTTGTTTGTTTTTTCTTTCTATGAGCCCGCATATTTGGACGTTGCTAGCAAGTTGGAAATGAAAATAACGAAATGGAGAAGTGACTTGAGAAAAGAGCTAGCCAGCGTGAGATGGTATAATATATTCATACTCACTTCTCTTGCATGTTTAATTAAGTCAATGCTTTTATTTTGTTGGTTGCACTTAAGTTTTGTTCCCCGCGGTAGTTGAATGTCATTTGGTTATAATTCCTATTTGTGAATCTTGCTAGTGAAACTTTGATGTAAAGCTTGGTTTTGATTTCATAAAGAAAAGGTTTTAAAAGGAACTCAGGGGGCTCAAATTGTTGAAGAGAACTAGCACTTAAGTAATTCACCTCCATAGAACTAAATTTGATTGTCTTGATGGTACCTACTCATAGAGTTATTTAGAAGAATGAATATTTGAGGTGGTCGAGGTTATGCCAAAATTTGTCCGCAATTCAAAATCATGGCGCTTCAGCTTCTTGCTGGTTCCGTGTCTCATTACTATATGTGTCTTCGCGCGTAAATGTGGCTCCGTCTGTTGGAAATATGAGCAAATTACTACGAGATTTAATCTGAATAAACAGAAAATAAATCATGACCACAGCAGCAGAGATTAAACTAATCATGCGAACTAGCAAGCATGAATTCTACCACGATCTCGAACAGGAAGGATAGAATCACATACGGTGCAGCGGGTGCAGCACCGAAGAAGTCGTCGTTCGCGAAGTCGTCGCTGCCAGCAATCGCGCGAGTGCGCTCCCCAAAAACCTGATCGCCCCTCTTCCCGTACAGGGTCACGAGAGGCGGGGTTCCGGAGGCCTGCTGTCCCGGAAGGAGGGATGGAGAAGACTAGTAAACCCCACAGCAAAAATATAGACAACGTGCATAGCTCTGTCCTCGGCTCGGCTCAATCCCGCGGCGTGGCGTGCCGTGCCGTGCCGTGCCGTGCCGTGCCGAGGCGTGGCGTGGCGAGCGAGGAGGAGGAGCGCGCGTGTAGGTCTCCTCTTCTCATGCTCATACAAGTGGTAGAAGAGCTCACCTTATAAAGAGGTGCAACTCTCTCTCAACTTCCGGGGTGGGACTAAACTTTAGCCTCACTCACTCCACTCACATGTGTGCATGAATGAGCCAAGAGAATTTCAGAATTTTAGTTGGGCTTTGGGCCAAAGACCTACTAGCAAAATTCCAACACCGTCACCGCACTTGAACTTGTGCTGAAATTGATCGACCTTCTCTTGGGTGATGTGTATGTAGTAAATGTCAACATTGTTGTGTCATTTGCCCAACACATCACACACATTTGGCTTTGCTCGATAACACTAATGAGTTCTAGTTTATTTTCTAGAATGCATGCACCACCAAAGTGTGATAATTTCGAAAAGAAAAGATTTTTAAAGGAATTCAGGGGCTCAAATTGTTGAAGAGAACTAGCACTTAAGTAATTCAACTTCATAGAACTAAATTTGATTGTCTTGATGGTATCTATTGATGAGTTGTTTAGAGGAATGAATATTTGAGGTGATCGAAGTTATGCCAAAGTTTGTCCGCAACCACGTCGTGATGGATGTCGCCGGCTTCTCCCAGGAGGATCCATCATCAATCTCACGTCCACTGGCACCTTTAGAGTTCCGAGCTCCGACGAGGAGGAGTAGGGCATGGGAGACAGCGACACCTTGAGTCCCGTGATCCGGGTCGTGTCCCATGTCCTACTCTATCTCGCCGTGACCGGACCAACACTCTGAGGGGCGCATCAGGCCGTCGGACGCGCTTCGCTTAAGATTAGGTTTACGTATGTAATAGTATGGATTTGAGGTTTCTAATTTGAGATATCTTGTTATGGAATCAATTATTTGGGGTGTGACCTGTTACTGTCCATGGACACGGCTGACGCGTCCGCGTGCATTTGAGGGATCGGATTTACCAAGTAATTGTGAGGAGGAGTCCCAAACCTATACTGGATATTTCGGTGAAAGCCATACAATTGGGCAGTTGGCAGTTGCGAAGGCAGATTACTATTCAATGTGTGGTCATATCACCACATGCACGCGGCTCTTATCAAGCATTTCTTTTGACGGAATGACAAGGACTGCGTTGTAGCCTAGGTAGGTCACTGATGAAAGGTTAGCAGGTCACTATAATACGTGGCTAATTAAGCTAGCTCCTGGTGTGGGCTCACATGCTTAATGTATATATTCGGTGTCTTTTAAATAACTCATCGGTATGCGCAAAGTCTCCAGCGTAGAGTGACGCAACGATCATACGCGTTACGCGACCATCTACCGGTAGTTAACTAATGCGGGGTAGAACAAATTCAGCAACGCGATGCTGTTTCGTCACTCCATTTTACTATTCCAAGGTAGGCACCCGGTGTTCATCGACAAAGGAAGTACACCCTCCGTCTCGAAACATAAAACGTTTTTTTTCTGATACTATAATAGTGTGAAAAGCATCTTACATTTTAGGACGGAGGGAGTACAAATCAAGAGCAACTAGTAGCAAGCTTTTGCTTAAATCGGGAGCATTTGCAAAATTTCATTTGATTAAATCAGTTTCTTTAATTGTTTGTTTAGTTCGGTTCAAACGTACTAGTACAAATCATTCTACCTTCTAGATGATACTGGTTGATGTACCAGGCGAGTAGCGGTCTAATTAAAGAGTCGAGAGGACACAGGCATACCTGACAGTTGCTGCATCAAATGCTATTTAATCTGTGGACCTAGCTACTAACAACTTGCCTGTCTCGTATTGTATTCCTCTGTCTGTTTTTTGTTGTTTCTTGCTCCTTTTTCAGGTGTGGATACATATGAAAAATTGCTTCCATCATGCGATTGCACCATCGTCATCAAGAGCGTGGGCATAACCTTATCATTTCAGTCCGAAGATCCTTCCTTGAGATCAAAATCAACATAGATTCAACAATTCGCAAGGAACCACTGATATCCCCCCCCCCCCCCCCCCCGCGTCGCCCTCCTCTGGCGACACGGGGGAACCCTAGCCGCAGCCGGTAGAGGTAACCTCCGCCGCCCTCCCCCGCATCGCCGCCGCCAGAGGGCGCCGTCCGGACCCCATGAAGGTGGCGGCGGGGCGGATCTAGCCTCCCGCGCGCTCCACCTCGCCCTCCCCCCCTCCCCCCCGACGCGGTTGTCTGCTGGTCCGGCGGGGCTGCAGGCGAGCCCTGGCTGTGCCAGGCGGCCGGATCCGGCCTCCCCTCATCGGCCTGCCCCCGCGCGGCTCGGGCCTGCCGCGCTTCCCCCCGTCGCCGAGCTCCTCCATAGCAGTCGCGGGCGCCCCCACCTCCCCCCCCATCCAGCTATTGCCCCCGCCCCCTGCCGGTCCGGTGGTGGATGCGTGGTGCCATGGCCGCGGCCATGGGCACCTATCCTTGCAGCTCCCCCTCCCACCGGCGGCGCGGCCTGGTGCTGCTGCCGTCCGCGGCTGGGCGCGGGACTTGCGCCGGGTTGTGGGATGCGTGCGGCCTGTCCCGTGCAGACGCCCCATCCCCTCCTCCGGCGGCACCTCCTCCTCCCCGTGCGGACGTGATGGCTCTCGTGCGGCGGTGGCGAGGCGTCAGTGGTACTGGTAGGCACGGCGCTCCTCGCGATGAGTCCTTCCTGGCGCTGCTCCGGCACCGGCGGCCTCGTACCCGCGTTTTCCGGTGTCCGAGGGTTGTCGGCGTTCTCTGTCGGGCGGCCGCAGCCTCGGCGACCAACGACTACGTCTCTTCCAGCTCGTTGGCTCGCTGATGTCCCGACGGCTTCGGCCACGGTAGCTTGGGGCTGCGTCTCTCCAGTCCTAGCTGTCGGCGTTGCCGGTCGCCGTCGCCTTCCCTCGCGGTGGTATTTGCTTCGTCGTCGAGCCTACCCTGTATGCCTTAAAGCCTCCTCCTTTTGTCAGATCCGATGCTCGTAGGCCCTGAGGCGGTGCCCTCCCCTCCGGCGGCAGGTGCAGCACCACCTACCCCCTTCCAGCCTGGTGGATTCGGCCAGCATTAGCTTCCTGTCGGAGTAAACGACCACGGGTAGCCTAGCCGGCTCCCCCTGGCCCTTCTGAAAAAATTATGAGCCGATCCGGCCCTCAAGAATCCAAGACGTGGGGCCGCCTTCCCCTTGCCGGCTGTCTCCCAGGCCGACTATCGGAAGGCGGCCCGGCTTTAGCCCTCACGAAGAAAGCCGCGGGAGGGCTGGCTCCAAGAAGCCGGCCGCGAGAAGCCGACTCCCACAAAGCGGTCAAGATCATACCCTCGAAGTCTGCATCCACATAACGGCGATGTGGCGGGGCGTGGCTATAGTAAAGCCTGCCACCCCCGAATCCCGGAGCACGCCTAGCACAGTGCGCCATACGGGGTGGCCATGACCCGTCCGGCGCGGCACTGTTGCCATGTTGACCCTGATGCCACCCACGACGGGCTGTCAGCGCGGCCCATGGGCGGTGGGCCCCTTCAGGCAGAGAGACACCCGAAGGCGGCCAGGCCTCCCCCAGTCGGCCCAAGATAGGGCCGGCTCCCCATAGCCGGCTTGCTTCCTCCCTCGAAGGAGACGCCCCATTAAGGAGACAAGACGAGGTGAGGCTACAGCGATCGCCCGCCGGGCGGCGGCACTGTAGCCACGCTTACCTCGGCGAAGCCCTCGTCACCAGGCTTGAGGCAACAGTAACCAGCCACTGACAAGGCCCTTGACAGTGGGGCCTGCCTATCGACCAAGGAGCCGGCAGCCGGCGGGACCCACCAGCTGGCGGGCCCCTGCAGCCCGCGCAGAAGCCGGCGAGCGTAGACACAGACGGCTAGGGCCCACGCCCAGCCGGATTACCATTGTACCCCTTGGGGGTGGGCCTATATAAACCCCCCGGGGCACCCATGCAAAGGCGTCAGGGTGGTAGGTGCGACATATGCCAATGGGTGGCTTATCATTGTGGGAGCCAGTAAGACGTCGCCGGTGCCTGGAAACGGGATGAGGCGAAGACATGCACGCCGGCGAATCTTACCCAGCTTCGGGGCTCTCCGTGGAGATAACACCCCTACTGCTGCTCTGCGGGGTCTCCGCATGATCGCTAGATGGACAAGTAGCTACACAATGCTCCTTGAGCTGTTCGGTGGGAGGAGGAAGAAGGGCACGGCTAGCTTGCTTCTTCTCCTTGTGTGGTGTCTAAAACTAGCTGGGGGTCCAACCCTTTGCATGGGTGCCCCGGGGGGTTTATATAGGCCTACCCCCCGGGGGTACAATGGTAATCCGACTGGGCGCGGGGCCCAGCCGTCTGTGACTGCGCTCGCCGGCTTCTGCGCCGGCTGCTGGGGCCCGCCGACTGGTGGGTCCCGCCGGCTGCCGGCCCCTTGGTCGACAGGCAGGCCCCACTGTCCAGGACCTGGTCGGCGGCTGGTTACTGTTGCTCTATCTTGGTGACGTGGGCTTCGTCGAGGTAGGCGTGGCTACAGTGCCGCCGCCCGGCGGGCGATCACTGTAGCCTCACCGCGTCTTGTCTCCTTAATGGGGCGTCTCCTTCGAGGGAGGCGGCAAGCCGGCTGCGGGGAGCCGGCTCTGTCTTGGGCCGACTGGGGGAGGCGTGGCCGCCTTCGGGTGTCTCTCTGCCCGAAGGGGCCCACCACCCGTGGGCCGCGCTGGTAGTCCGTCGTGGATGGCGTTAGGGTCGGCATGGCAACAGTGTTGCGCCGGGCGGGTCATGGTCATCCGTACGGCGCACTGTGCCGATCGTGCTCCGGGATTTGGGGGTGGCAGGCTTTACTGTAGCCACGCCCCGTCTCATCGCCGCTAGGTGGATGCAAACTTTGAGGGTACGGTCTCGACCGCTTTATGGGAGCTGGCTTCTTGGAGTCGGCCTTCTCGCAGCCGGCTTCTCGAAGCCGGCCCTCCCGTGGCTTTCTTCATGAGGGCTAAAGTCGGGCCGCCTTCCGAAAGCCGGCCTGGGTGACAGCCAGCAAGGGGAAGGCGGCCCCATGTCTTGGATTCTTGAGAGCCGGACGGGCTCGTAATTTTTTCAGAAGGGCCAGGGGAAGCCGGCTAGGCTACCCATGGCTATTTACTCCGACAGTAGTCCCCGAAGCTGATCGAGCTTCGAGGCGGACAAAGGGACGAGAAGCTTGGTCAGCTTCCTACCCTGAAGAGCCGGCTTTGCTGGTGTATGCCGATTTCGGGGAGCCCTGCGTCTTGCAGGCGGGAAAGTGGTCGACCCGCGTGCTGACCGCGGGCCCTCCCGCGGGCCACGTGGCAGCGAGACCCTGCCAGCGCACGCGCGCGACGGGACGCCGCCGCAGGCCCGGGCCCGCCACTCCTAGGCCTCGGCCCGAACGCTGATCTTCTGCGGCCCAGGTGGACCGCTCGCCTTCCCGTGGCGATTTTATTTCGCCGTTAGGGCGCAATAAACGCGGGACGTGGGGGAGTGGGCACGATCGATCCCCACGTTTCCCCACGCCGCGCCTCCTCGGCTCCGCCACGCGAGCCTATAAGTAGGGGGAGGAGGGGGAGAGACAGAGGTTCGCACGCTCTCTCTCGCTCCGCCCCTTCTCGTCCTCCTTTCTTCCTCTCGTTGCCGCCGCAGCCTCCCGTCTCAGCGCCGCCGCGCCGCCACATCGTCTTGCTCCCATGGCGCTGTCGAGCTCGTGGGATGGCTCCAACGTCCATGAGGACCATGTTGAGTTCCTCCGCCAGACTCGGCGCCTGCCCGACGCCAACCTCGTGCGGGTCCGCCTGGCGCCAGAGACGGAGATCTCGCCGGCACCGGAGGAGGGCGAGCGGGTCGTCTTCCGCTCGCACTTCCTGCGCGGCTTCGGCCTTCCGGCGAGCGGATTCCTGCGCTCCTTCCTCGAGTTCTACAATCTTCAGCCGCATCACCTCACGCCCAACGCGGTGATGCTGCTGTCGGCCTTCGTCTCTCTCTGCGAAGGTTTCTTGGGGCTGCTCCCCACGCTGGAGCTCTGGGGGGAATTCTTCCAGAGCAAACTCGGCACCGTCGTCGCAGGCGTGCCCGCCCCCTGCGGGGCCTACATCGCCATGAGGAGGTCGGGCGAGAACAACCCGTTCCCGTCCATCCCCCTGATCCAGTCGGTGAAGATCTGGCAGAAGTCGTACTTCTACGTGAAGAACGTCGCCCAGCAAGGAGACCACGTCAACCTGCCGGCTTACGTAGCCGGCCCGCCGGCTGGGAGGCAGCCCTCATGGAGTTTCCGGTCCAGGTCACTGTCTCAGGCCGGGAACGCTGCCGTCTCCCGGCTTCGGGTGATGATCCAGTCGGAAGGCCTGAGCGGGGCCGACTTGGTGGCCGCCTTCGTGGAGCGCCGGATACTTCCTCTCCAAAGCCGGCCCCACATGATGTGTCAGATGAGCGGCCGCTTCGACCCAAGCCGGCTGAGCACCAGGGAGATGCCTCATGCGGAGGTGTCGTACATGGTAAATCATATCTCCAATTGCAAGCTCGCCGAGGACTGGCGATACGGCAAGGTGCCGTATTCTCGCGCCAACCCTCCGCCCGTGGTAAGCTTTCCTCTCTTTCTTCTTTTTGTTGGTAGCCGGCTTTATGATGGCCGGCTTCTGATCGGTCGGTTCTTCTTAGCAGAACCCCCTTCTTCCGCCGACGACCGGGGCAGCAGGGATAGAACGCCAGTACGTCCCCGACCGCACGGTGGACGACGTCGACGACCCGGATTTGGGGGCGGCCGCCATGGAAGACGCCGTCGTGGGGGACGACGCCGAGCCCGGAGGCACAGGGCTTACCGCCAGCTTCGAGGACTGGCCGGATGATGCCGAAGCCGAAGTCGCCCCGCGTCGCCAGCCGGCGGCCGACCATCAGGGCGCGGGCTTGTCCACCGCGCCGGCTGCCAGCGGCGGCGCACAGAAGCGCCGGGCCGCGTCAACCCTCTTCGGCAGTCGGCCGAAGAAGTCCAAAGCCTCCACCGCGGCGACCAAACGAGATGAGGCGGCCGCGAAAGCGGCCCGCTTCCGCAAGGCGGTGAAGCAGCCTCAGGCGGTCTCAGCGTAAGTCGTCGATTGCCTGGTCGCATGCTTTTCATCGTTCTCTCCTGTTCGAACATTCTTCCTAACCTTTTCCCGCTCGCTGGACAGGGCGCCGCTTTCCCTTGAGCGGGGTCCGGGCGGCTCCGTAGTTGGGCCGACTGGAGGGTCTTCGGGCTCCCGCCGCGTGGACCCCCGCGCCGACCTCAGGGAGGCCACGGAGCGGAACGCCCGTGAGGCGCGGGAGGAGCGTGAGGCGGCGGAAAAAGCGGCCGCCCAGGCGGCGAGGGAGCAGGCCGACGCGGCAGCCAAGGCCCAGGCGGAGGCGGCGACCGCGGAAACGGAGGCGGAGGGTTCGCGTAACCAGCCTCCGCTGCTCGCCATTCCCCTCCGAGCCGTGGCCCCTGACACCCCATTGCCCCTGGCGGAGGAAATCGTCCAAGACCCGCCGCTGATGGAGAGGAGGGAGGACCTCGTGGTCTTCGCGGGGAGAGCGCCGCCGGCAGCGCCAACCGGAGCGGGCCAAGGCGGCCAATCGTCAGCGGCGCCAGAGGAGCCGGCCGGGGGTGAGCCGGAGGACGGAGCCGGCTTCGAGGTGCAGCCGGTGACGCGTCGGCGCGCAGGGGGAGGCGCCGCTCCGCCGGAGTCGCGCCGAGTTGCGGGCGCCGGCCAGTCGGCGGAGGCTCTGGAGGCGGCCAGCACCGCCACGTCCGAGTGGACTCCCAGCGGGGGGACTGGCGAGCTGAATGTGGCGGCTCAAGAGGTCCGGAGCCGGCTTCAAGCTCAGGCCGCCCTGCTGCAGCAGTACACCCAGGAGTTCCTGTCGACGCGGGCCGCCATCCGGGTGAGTCTTTCATTCTTGGCCGCTTTGGTCTCTTGATTTCTTCCGTGGGGGCGCGTCAGCGCACCCACTGGGTGTAGTCCCCGAGATTCGGGCCGACTGCTGAGCAGTCAGGTCGGATCTTTCTTGACGACTACCTTATTTTTGCTTCCTGTCTGAACTTCCAGGAATATCATAACTCCCGTGCTGCCGCCTTCAACTCCCAGGCTCAGGAGTTGGGTCGGAAGACCGACGACCTGGCCAACAGCCGAAGTAAGTGCTTGATCTTGTCTGTCTCCTGTGGGGGCGCGTCAGCGCACCCACTGGGTGTAGTCCCCGAGATTCGGGCCGACTGCTGAGCAGTCGGGTCGGATCTTCCTTGACGACTTTTTCCTTATTGGTTTTTTTTCTTTCGTCTTTCGTGCTTTCAGGGGCCAACGCCGACTTGAGGAGGGAGCTCAGCGAAGCGCAGGCCGCCCTTCGTACCAAGGATGCTGAGTACGCTGCCTTGGTCCAGGAGCGTGACCGCCTGGCCAAGAAGCTGGCTGACCAAGAGGAGAGCCACAAGGCGGCCCTGCAGAAAGCGCAGGGATAGCGAGGCCGCCCTGAAGGCAGAGTTTGAGACCGAGGCGGCGAGCTGGGCTGAGACCCGGCGAGCGCTGGATGAAGGCTTCGGCCGCATCGAGGACTTGATCGACGGTAAGCCGCCTTCCTCGCTCCTCTCCTGCCCCTTGCCGCCTGGTTTTTGGCCTGACTTGTGCTGCTGCCTATTTTCTTGTGCAGACTACTTTCCCGGCTACTCCGCCTTCGCCGCCCAAACCATCGAGGCCCATCGCGAGGCGCGCCGTCAGG
Source organism: Triticum aestivum (assembly GCF_018294505.1). Taxonomy (NCBI): domain Eukaryota; kingdom Viridiplantae; phylum Streptophyta; class Magnoliopsida; order Poales; family Poaceae; genus Triticum; species Triticum aestivum. Next base: position 513,670,587 of record NC_057803.1, read on the forward strand.
CGGGGGTCAACATCGCGCCGGACGCGAATCGGACGCTTGAGGAGCAGCTCTTGGCTGTCCAAGCGCGGCTGCAGCCGGCTCACCGGATGCTTCGCCGGCTCCAACGTGCCGGGGCGCAGGTGTTGGCCGCCCTCTGGCCCGGCGAGACGATCCCCCGCACCCCAAGCCGGACTGCCGACTGGCTGGAGGTCGCAGTCGGTCGCTTTGAAGCTTGGAAGGCGTCGGCGGCCCGTCTTGGAGCCGGGCGGGCGTTGGAGTTCGTTCGAGCTTGGTACCCAGGGCTGAACCTGGACCAGCTGCGCACTTGGCGGCTGGAGGCCGACGCGGAGCTGGAGGAGGTGCGGCCGGCTATCGCCCAGCGTGCTTCGACGATCGCCGAGTGCACCGACATCAGCGTTTTTGCACCTGAAATCAATGATGACGGTGTTGCCCAGCCGGAGGAGTGGTTCGGGCTGAACCCGGCGGTGGGCGAGGACTCGGCAGAGGAGATCGCCTCCAACGATGAGGGCGAGGATGACGAAGAAGAGGACGGTGAAGACGTCGAGCCGGCTAGTGGAACAACCGGCCGGCCTCAGGCTGACCGTGCCTCCAGCAACGAGGCGCGTGGAAGCGCGCCCTCTGCGGGAGGCGGTGATCAAGCCGAGGTTCGCCAGCCGGCCACTCCTTCAGCCGGCACAACCGTCTCCGCCGACCAGCCCGGCTCGTCGGTCGCTCCGCCGGCTTGACCTGTCGTCCTTATTTTTCCTGCTTGTTGTCTTTTGAACAATCTTTATTAAGTTTTCGCAGTTCCACCCACTAGGGGTGTATCCAAACTATGTTGAATGCTGGCCTCTTGGAGGTCTTTTATGTAAATATTATTATGTGCATGTTTGGTTTCCATTCGCGTATGCTTTTTATCCTTAGGATTTTTCCTTTGCCACCTTCCCTCTTTGGGGAGGCAAGTACTCGAGCTTTCTTGGATTGAAGTGAAGTGAATGGAAACCGGCCGGCCGGCTACTTTGGTAGTCGGTCGGTGGTAGGCGGCAAACCGGCTTTCGTTATATTAGTCCGTTGGTCCCTGGCCATTTTTCGTGTGGGCATCCTTTCCTGCTTTTGACTCTTGCCAGCCGGACAGCCAGTTCTTCGAACTGCGACTTTGGCAAGAGCTAAGCCTGGGTGTCGGCATACTACTTGTCTGACCGTGGGTAGGACTTCTAATATAACTCCAGTCGGCCAGTCCCCGGACCGACTAGTCGAACCCGGTGCCGGACGGAACAAGTAAATGAAATGACAAGGTCATAAGCATGATACTTTTCACTCATAGATAAAAGATGGCTGTCCCGAGCCCTCCTCGGGGGGCCTATTGTCTCGTATTTAGTACAAAAGTTAGCGTGATACATACTGCATTTCAACTGTAAAATCTTCGAAGGAGGTTGGCGAGGTGGTTGGTGCCCGCATCGGAGGCGAGCTCGTCGGAGGTGAGGGTTTCGTCGAGGAGATGGGCGAGGCTGCTCGCCGCGCAGATGCTGGTGACGCCTTGCAGCGCGTCATGGCAAGCGCCATCGGGCGTGCCGGGCTGGCTACGCTCGCTGGGGAGGAAGAGGGTTCCCATCCAGAACAGGTCTCCGAACGACGGTGCACCTGGCCCCACGGTGGGCGCCAAATGTCGGGTGGTAGGTGCCACATATGCCAACGGGTGGCTTATCATTGTGGGAGCCAGTAAGACGTCGCCGGTGCCTGGAAACGGGATGAGGTGAAGACATGCACGCCGGCGAATCTTACCCAGCTTCGGGGCTCTCCGTGGAGATAACACCCCTACTGCTGCTCTGTGGGGTCTCCGCATGATCACTAGATGGACAAGTAGCTACACAATGCTCCTTGAGTTGTTCGGTGGGAGGAGGAAGAAGGGCACGGCTAGCTTGCTTCTTCTCATTGTGTGGTGTCTAAAACTAGCTGGGGTCCAACCCTTTGCATGGGTGCCCCGGGGGGTTTATATAGGCCTACCCCCCGGGGGTACAATGGTAATCCGACTGGGCGCGGGGCCCAGCCGTCTGTGACTGCGCTCGCCGGCTTCTGCGCCGGCTGCTGGGGCCCGCCGACTGGTGGGTCCCGCCGGCTGCCGGCCCCTTGGTCGACAGGCAGGCCCCACTGTCCAGGACCTGGTCGGCGGCTGGTTACTGTTGCTCTATCTTGGTGACGTGGGCTTCGTTGAGGTAGGTGTGGCTACAGTGCCGCCGCCCGGCGGGCGATCGCTGTAGCCTCACCGCGTCTTGTCTCCTTAATGGGGCGTCTCCTTCGAGGGAGGCGGCAAGCCGGCTACGGGGAGCCGGCTCTGTCTTGGGCTGACTGGGGGAGGCGTGGCCGCCTTTGGGTGTCTCTCTGCCCAAAGGGGCCCACCGCCCGTGGGCCGCGCTGGTAGTCCATCGTGGATGGCGTCAGGGTCGGCATGGCAACAGTGTTGCGCCGGGCGGGTCATGGTCACCCGTACGGCGCACTGTGCCGATCGTGCTCCGGGATTTGGGGATGGCAGGCTTTACTGTAGCCACGCCCCGTCTCATCGCCGCTAGGTGGATGCAAACTTTGAGGGTACGGTCTCGACCGCTTTATGGGAGCTGGCTTCTTGGAGTCGGCCTTCTCGCGGCCGGCTTCTCAAAGCCGGCCCTCCCGTGGCTTTCTTCATGAGGGCTAAAGTCGGACCGCCTTCCGAAAGCCGGCCTGGGTGACAGCCAGTAAGGGAAAGGCGGCCCCATGTCTTGGATTCTTGAGAGCCGGACGGGCTCGTAATTTTTTCAGAAGGGCCAGGGGAAGCCGGCTAGGCTACCCATGGCTATTTACTCCGACAAAAGGGTTGATCTGAGCTAGTTTTAAACACCACATAGAGAGGAGAGGAGAGCTAGCCGTGCCCTTCTTCTTCTTCTCGCCAAACAGCTCAAGGAGCATCTTGTAGCCACTCATTCATCTAGTGATCATGTGGAGACCCCGCAGAGCAGCAGTAGGGCTGTTATCTCCACGGAGAGCCCTGAAGCTGGGTAAGATTCGCCGGCGTGCATGTCTTCGCCTCATCCCGCTTCCAGGCACCGGCGACGTCTTACTGGCTCCCACAATGATAAGCCACCCGTTGGCATATGTCGCATCTACCACCCGACATTTGGCGCCCACCGTGGGGCCAGGTGCACCGTTGTTCGGAGACCTGTTCTGGACGGGAACCCTCTTCCTCCCCAGCGAGCGTAGCCAGCCCGGCGCGCCCGATGGCGCTTGCCATGACGCGCTGCAAGGCGTCACCAACGTCTGCGCAGCGAGCAGCCTCGCCGATCTCCTTGATGAGACCCTCATCTCCGACGAGCCCGCCTCTGACGCGGGCACCGACCACCTTGTCAACCTCCTCGGCCAGCTCCACGTCTCCGGCGAGCCTGCTGTGGACTTGGAGTCTGTTGGCTCCACCGATCCGATGCATGTCGACTCCGACACGGCCTCGCTCGACGCTTTCCCCACCGACGTCGCGATCTATAACGACCCGCTTCCCCGGGCCGATGGCTGCGATGGTGCCACCACCGAGGTGATGGTCATCGGCCATGGCGGCGCTTCTGGCGAGAACGCCCTCAACGCCCCGCATGCGGCGGTCCACGACTTGTCCATCCCCCTCCCGGCCGATGTCGACGCCGAAGCACTGGAGGCTCGCCGCCTCGCCCTCCTTGCGGAGGGCCGGAAGTTGGCTTCCATGAGACGCCTCACTGAGGCCCACCAGCGCGAAGCCGACCGCGCCGCCTTTGGCACGCTGCCCCCAGGCGGGCCAAGCCGAGCCGGCGTTGTCAGACAGCGCGGCGCTGCCCTCGCCGACACGCTAGGAGTCGACCGCCCAGTCTACGCCACTGCACTCGAGAACCTGTGCGCCGCCCAGTCAGCCGTAGACGAGCTAGACGGACTGGGGCCCGAAGAACTCCCCCACATGACTAGACGCATCTAGCAACTAATCGATACAGCCGCACAGCGGCACGAAGCCGACGCCCGCGCGGAAAGCCCTCCCCTGCGTCGAGAGCACGGCGCGACATCCCGGACGCCGACTGCAGGTAAAACCCGCACGCGACACGAGAAAGAGCCGGCTGCCAGCCGAAGCCGAACCCGGATCTCCATCGAGCGAGACGCAGAAGGCCGTCCCCAGGCCGTGGAGCAGCGGGGCAACCCGCCTCCGCTTCCGCCTCGTGGGGAGAGATATCCCACCCCACCGCCTGTCACGCATCCGACTCTCAGCGGCCGACTAGGTCGCCGTGAAGGAGTCGGCGAGAACGACGCCCGCCATCAGATTGACCGCCTAGCGCGATCCCTGGTGCTAGAAGAAGATGATGATGTCGGCCCGCCTTGCTTCGGCCCCCGCATCCGCGACGAGCCTTTCCCCAAAGGGTTCTCGCTCCCAAGAGACACGCCCAAGTATAACGGCTCCGTGAAGCCAGAAGATTGGTTGATCGACTACTCCAGAGCGGTTCGCATAGCAAATGGCAACAGGCACATTGCCGTGAAGTACGTGCCCCTCATGCTGCAAGGCACGACGCGGACCTGGCTCAACAGCCTTAGGCCATACAACATCAACAGCTGGCTAGACTTCACAGAAGCCTTCGTCCGCAACTTCACCAGCACCTACAAGCAGGCTCCCAAGCCCAGACAGCTCTCCTTGTGCGTACAAGGCCCCGCTGAATCCACTCGCGACTACCTCACGCATTGGGCCGAGCTCCGCAACTCTTGCGAAGGGGTGCACGAGGTGCAAGCCATAGAATACTTCACTGCCGGGTGCCGAGAAGGCACCCTCCTCAAGCACAAGCTCCTCATAGCGAACAAGTACGCCACGGCCGACTCCTCAATGAAGACTGAACTCCGGGTAGACGCGTCCGGGAAGGTACTCAACCCGGCGCCCAAAACGCCGGCTGGGGACTCCGGCCGACGCCCGTACCAGAACGACCACAAGCGCAAGGGCCCCGTGCCGCTCTCCGCCAGTCGGCAGGTGGCCACAGTCAAAGACGAGCAGCCCGAAGGGCGGCACGCACCCAAGAAGTAGAGGGGCGGCAGGCCGGCTTGGCAGCCGGCCTTCTCCTACGAACAAACTCTCGACGCCCCATGCAAGTTCCACAGCGGCGCGAAGCCGTCCAACTACACAACCTGGAAGTGCCACTGGCTCACCCGAATCTCCAAAGGCGAAGGGCTCGCACCGCCTCCGCCTGCTGGTCCGCCGCCTCCGGCTCCGCAGCTGCCGACCGCTTGGCCAGCAGTCGGAGCTGTGCACGATGAGTTCCCCGACGAGCATGCCGCCTATGTCGTCTTTACAAGCCAGCCCGAAGGCCGGCGCAGCAGACGCCGAGAGCACCAGGAAGTCAACGTGGTCGCTACCAACCCCGCCGAGCACATGCACTGGTCAGAAAAGCCTATCAGCTGGAGCCGGGCTGACCACCCAGAGGTGATGCCATCTCCCGGCTCTTATGCGTTGGTTTTGGATGCCACCCTTGCAACAGACAGACGCGCCGCCCGTTTCTCCCGCATGCTGATAGACAGCGGGAGCAGCATCAACATCCTATACCGTGACACCCTGGAGAAGTTGAACGTCAAGACGAAGCAACTCATGCCTACTCGGACTGTGTTCCATGGCATTGTACCTGGCCTGTCCTGCGCCCCCATTGGCAAGATCAAGATTGATGTTCTCTTTGGGGACAAGGATAATTTCCGCCGGGAAGCGATCTGGTTTAAAGTGGTGGACTTGGAGAGCCCCTACCATGCATTGCTTGGCCGTCCTGCCTTGGCCAGGTTCATGGCTGTTCCCCACTATGCTTACCTCAAGATGAAGATGTCGAGTGCCAAGGGCATCATCACCATAGCCGGCGATTACAAGAAATCTTCCGAGTGCGCAGCAGCCAGCAGCCGGCTGGCCGAGTCCCTTGTGATTGCCGAAGAAAAGAAAGATTGTAGGAGAAGAGATAGCTCGGCTTCTGGCAGCCGGCTTCATTATGGAGGTTTTCTTTCCAGAGTGGCTCGCCAACCTGGCCCTCGTGCTAAAGAAGAACAACAAGTGGCGCATGTGCATAGAGTACACGAGCCTCAACAAGGCCTGCCCCAAAGATCCCTTTGCCCTGCCGAGGATTGATCAAGTGATAGACTCCACGGCCGGATGCGAGCTGTTGAGTTTCTTGGATGCTTACTCAGGATACCACCAGATAAAGCTAGATCCGGTTGACCGCCTGAAGACCGCCTTCATCACGCCATTCGGAGCTTTCTGCTACCTGACTATGACATTCGGCTTAAGAAATGCCGGTGCCACTTTTCAGCGTTGCATGCAGAAGTGCCTCCTCGAGCAGCTCGGCAGAAATGCCCACGTCTACGTAGACGACATTGTGGTGAAGACGGAGAAGCGCGACACCTTGCTGGAAGACCTCAAGAAAACATTCGAGAACCTGCGCCGGTTCCAGATCAAGCTCAACCCCGAGAAATGCGTGTTCGGAGTGCCAGCCGGCCAGCTCCTAGGCTTCCTGGTCTCCGAATGCGGCATCGAATGCAACCCAGTAAAGATCAAGGCCATTGAGAGAATGGTGATTCCCACCAAACATTGAGACGTCCAGAAGTTCACCGGGTGCTTGGCCTCCTTGAACCGCTTCATCAGCCGGCTCGGAGAGAAAGCTCTCCCCCTCTACCGCCTCATGAAGAAGACCACTCACTTCGAGTGGAACGACCAAGCCGACCAAGCTTTTCACGAGCTGAAGAAGATGCTGGCCACGCCGCCTGTCCTGGCGGCGCCGACTGAGAAAGAGCCCATGCTCCTCTACATTGCTGCAACCAGCTGGGTGGTCAGCACCGTCATCGTATTCCAGCGCCCAGAAGAGGGCCGAGCCCAGCCGGTCTAGAGGCCGGTATACTATTTGAGTGAGGTGATGTCTACCTCGAAGCAGAACTACCCGCACTACCAGAAGATGTGCTATGGTGTGTACTTCGCCGCCAAGAAGCTGAAGCCCTACTTCCAAGAGCACCCCATCACGGTCGTATGCACCTCCCTGCTTGCCGAGATCATAGGCAGCCGGGATGCATCCAGCCGGGTGGCGAAATGGGCCATCGAGCTGGCCCCCTACACGATCTTCTACCAGCCTCGCACCGCCATCAAGTCCCAAGCATTGGCCGACTTCCTTGTCGACTGGGCCGAGACCCAGTACCTGTCGCCAGCTCCCGACTCCACTCATTGGCGCATGCACTTCGACGGGTCCAAGATGCGCACCGGCTTGGGAGCCGGCGTCATCCTCACCTTTCCCAAAGGCGACAAGCTCAGATACATGCTGCAAATTCACTTTGACGCCTCCAACAACATGGCCGAGTACGAGGCGCTCATACACGGGCTCCGGCTTGCCAAAGAGCTCGGCATACGCCGAATCCTATGTTATGGCGACTCGGACTTGATAGTCCAGCAATCATCCGGCGACTGGGACGCCAAGGACGCAAATATGGCAAGCTACCGCTTCCTCGTTCAGCAGATCAGCGGGTACTTTGAAGGATGCAAGTTCCTCCACGTACCGCGAGCCGACAATGAGCCAGCTGATACCTTGGCTCGAATAGGCTCCACTCGTCAGGCAATACCAACCGGTGTCTCTCTGCAACGCCTCCTCAAGCCGTCTATCAAGCCGTCTCCAGAGTCCGATTCCATCTTCATGCCGCCTGACCCCGACGCAGCCGGGTCCGGCTCGAAGAACCAAGCAGGTGACCCGGGGACTTCGATAGTCGGCCCGGGGACGTCAGTAGGCGGCTCGGGGACTTCCGTAGTTACGCCCGACCCGGGGACTGCCACACCCGGCTCGGGGACTGCGGTAGTCGGCCCGGGGACTGCACCAACACAACAGGCGGCGGCCGACTCCAGCATTTCACCACCCAGCCCGCCCGCCCTGGTCGCAGTAGCCGTGTTGGCAATAGAAGAAGTCGCAGCTCCATCATGGGCCCAGTCCATCCTCAACTTCCTAATAAACCAAGATCTGCCGGCTGACGAAACAGAGGCAAGACAAGTCCAACGCCGAGCCGGAGCATACACAATCGTCAACAGAGAGCTCGTCAGGCGCAGTGTCACTGGAGTCTTCCAGCGATGCGTCGAGCAAGAGAAGGGCATTGCAATCCTCAGAGACATCCACCAAGGAGAATGCGGCCACCATGCGGCCTCAAGATCACTCGTCGCCAAAGCTTTCCGCCATGGGTTCTTTTGGCCGACTGCTTTGGATGACGCCAAGGAGTTAGTTAAACATTGCAAAGGGTGCCAAGTCTTCAGCTCCAAGCAACACATGCCGGCTTCGGCACTCAAGACCATTCCCCTCACTTGGCCCTTCGCCGTTTGGGGACTGGACATGGTGGGCCCATTCAAGACGGCGCGCGGCGGCATGACACATCTGCTTGTCGCCGTGGACAAATTCACCAAATGGATTGAGGCAAAGCCGATCAAGAAGCTGAATGGGCCGACTGCCGTGACATTCATCGCAGATATAACAACTCGGTACGGCGTGCCACACAACATCATCACCGACAACGGCACGAATTTCGCCAAGGGAGCATTGGCACGTTTCTGCGCGACGCAGGGCATCCGGTTGGACTTAGCGTCCGTTGCCCACCCGCAGTCAAACGGCCAAGTCGAGCGAGCCAACGGCCTCATCCTTTCCGGCATCAAGCCCCGACTGGTCGTACCACTGGAACGTTCGGCCGGCTGTTGGCTCGATGAGCTGCCGGCCGTCCTCTGGAGTCTGCGCACTACCCCAAACAAGTCAACCGGCTTCACTCCTTTCTTCCTCGTGTATGGTGCCGAGGCGGTCATCCCAACTGACATCGAGTTCGACTCGCCTCGGGTAACCATGTACACGGAGGCGGAGGCCAAGGAAGCACGAGAAGACGGCGTCGACCTGCTGGAAGAAGGCCGGCTGTTAGCCCTCAGCCGGTCCGCCATCTACCAGCAGGGCTTGCGCCGCTACCACAGCCGGAAGGTCAGACCAAGATCTTTCCAAGAGGGCGACCTCGTGCTCCGGCTGATCCAGCGAACAGCCGGCCAGCACAAGCTCTCGGCCCCTTGGGAAGGCCCCTTTGTCATCAGCAGAGCGCTGGGAAATGACTCCTACTACCTGATCGACGCACAGAAGCCGAAGGTACGAAAGAGAGACGACTCCGGCAAGGAGTCGGAACGACCATGGAACGCCAACCTCCTCCGAAGATTTTACAGTTGAAATGCAGTATGTATCACGCTAACTTTTGTACTAAGTACGAGACAATAGGCCCCCCGAGGAGAACTCGGGGACTGCCATCTTTTATCTATGAGTGAAGAGTATCATGCTTATAATTATGTCGTTACATTCACTTTTTTCGTCCGGCACCGGGTTCGACTAGTCGGCCCGGGGACTGGCCGCCTTGAGTTATATTAGAAGTCCTACCCGCGGTCAGACAAGTAGTGTGCCGGCACCCAAGCCTTCTCTTGCCAAAAGTCGCAGTTCGAAGAACCGGCTGTCCGGCTGGCAAGAGTTAAAGGCAGGAAAGGACGCCCACATGAAAAACGGCTAGGGACTAACGGACTAAGATAACAAAAGCCGGTTTTCTCCCGCCACCGACCGACTACCAGAGTAGCCGGCCGGCCGGCTTCCATTCACCTCGCTTCAATCTAAGAAAGCTCGAGTACTTGCCTTCCCCCCCCAAAAAATATAGCCAAGTTCTTCCCTAGCCACAGGCTGCAGAGCAGCTGCCGGTTGGGAAGGTAGCAGCTAGGGGAAGGCGGCAAAGGAAACAGCCTAAGGATAAAAAGCATACGCGAATGGAAGCCAAACACACACACGATCATATTTATACAAAAGACCTTCGAAAGGCCAGCATTCAACATAGTTTGAATACACCCCCAGTGGGTGGAACTGCGCAAGTTTAATAAAAATTGTTCAAAGAGTAACAAGCAGGAAAAGCAAGGACGGCAGATTAAGCCAAGGGAACGACTGGCGAGTCGGGCAGGTCGGTAGAGACGGCAGTGCTGGCTGGAGGAGTGGCCGGCTGGCGAGCCTCGGCATGATCACCACCTCCCGCAGAGGGCGCGCTAGCACGCGCCTCGTTGCTGGAGGCACGGTCAAGCTGAGGCTGGCTGGCCGCTTCACCGGCCGGCTCGACGTCTTTGCCTTCCTCTCCTTCGTCGTCTTCACCTTCATCGCTGGAAGCGATCTCCTCCGCCGAGTCCTCACCCTCTGCCGGGTCCAGCCCGAACCATTCCTCCGGCTGGGCAACGCCGTCGTCATTTATCTCAGGAGCAAAGGCGCTGATGTCAGTGCACTCGGCGATCGTCGAGGCACGCTGAGCGATAGCCGGCCGCACCTCCTCCATCTCCTGGTCGGCTTCCAGCCGCCAGGTGTGCAGCTGGTCCAGGTTCAGCCCGGGATACCAGGCTCGGACAAACTCCAGCGCCCGCCCAGCTCCAAGCCGGGCTGCCGATGCCTTCCAGGCCTCGAAGCGGCCAACCGCAACCTCCAGCCAGTCGGCAGTTTGACTCGGGGTACGGGGAATCGCTTCGCCTGGCCAGAGGGCGACCAACACCTGCGCCCCGGCGCGCTGGAGGCGGCGGAGCATGCAGTGAGCCGGCTGCAGCCGGGCTTGGACCGCCAAGAGTTGCTCCTCAAGCGTCCGGCTCGCGTCCGGCGCGATTTCAGCCCCCGCCTGCCGGCGCGCCTCGCGGTGGGCCTCGATGGTCTGGGTGGCAATGACGGAGTAGCCGGGGAAGTAGTCTGCACAAAGAACAAAAAGCAGCACAAGTCAGAACACAAATCAGGGGGCAAGGGGCAAGCAAGGAGTGAGGAAGGCGGCTTACCATCGATCAGATCCTCAACCCGGCCGTAGCCCTCGCTTAGCGCTTGTTTTGCCTCAGCCCAGCCCGCCGCTTCGGTCTCGAACTCAGCTTTGAGGGCGTCCTTTCTGTCCTGCACCTTCTTCAGGGCTGCCTTGTGGCTCTCCTCCTGGTCGGCCAACTTCTTGGCCAGGCGGTCACGCTCCAGGACTAAGGCGTTGCACTCGACTTCCTTGGCACGAAGGGCGGTCTGGGCCCCGCTGAGCTGCTCCCTCAAGTCGGCATTGGCTCCTGCAAGCATGAAGACAAAGGAAAAATCAATAAGGAAGAAGTCGTCAGGGAAGATCCGACCCGACTGCTCAGCAGTCGGCCCGAATCTCGGGGACTACACCCAATGGGTGCGCTGACGCGCCCCCACAGGAGATGAACGAGACAAAGCACACACTCCGGCTGTTGGTCAGGTCCTCGGTTTTCTGGCCCAGCTCCTGAGCTTGGGAGTTGAAGGCAGCAGCACGGAGGTTATGGTATTCCTGGAAGATCAGACAGGATGCAAGAATAAGATAGCTGTCAGGACCTAGTAAGTTCCAAGCCGCCTGCTCAGCAGCCGACTCGGAACTTGGGGACTACACCCAGTGGGTGCGCTGACGCGCCCCCACGGAAGAAATCAAAAAAGCAAAACAACCAAGGCCAGAAGGCTCACCCGGATGACGGCCCGCGTCGTGAGGAACTCTTGGGTATATCGCTGCAGTGAAGCGGCCTGGGCTTGAAGCCGGTTCTGGACCTCCTGGGCCGCCGTGTTCAGCTCGGCCGTCCCCCCGCTGGGCATCCACTCAAACGTGCTGGCGCTGGCCGCCTCCAGGGCCTTTGCCGTTTGACTAGCGCCCGCAGCTCTGTGCGGCTCCGGCGCGGAGGTAGCTCCCCCTGCGCGTCGGCGAAATGCCGGCTACACCTCGAGGCCGGCCCCTGCCTCCGGCTCGCCCCCGGCCGGCTGCTCTGGCGCCGCGGCTGGTTGGCCGCTTTGGCCGGCTCCGGTCGGCGCCGTCTGCGGCGCCTCCTCCACGAAGACCACGTGGTCCTCCCTCCTCTCCATCATCGGTGGGTCTCGGTCGACCTCCTCCGACGGGGGCACGGGGATGTCGGGGCCCACGGCGCGGAGGGGAACGACGAGCCGTGGAGGCTGGTTGCGCAAGGCCTCCGCCTCCTTCTCCGCGGCCGCCGCCTCCGCCCGGGCCTTGGCCGCCGTGTCGGCCTGCTCCTTCGCCGCCTGGGCGGTCCTTCGCTCTGCCGCCTCCCGCTCCTCCCGCGCCTCCCGTGCGTTCCGCTCCGTGGCCTCCATGAGGTCGGCACGGGGATCCACGCGGCGGGAGCCTGAGGACCCTTCAGTCGGCCCAACTACGGAGCCGCCAGGACCTCACTCGAGGGAAAGCGGTGCCTTGTCCGGCGAGCAAAGAAAAGTTTAGAAGAGCCTCAATCAAAGAGGACAACAAAAAATACAAGACGTTTAACGCTTACGCCGAGATCGCCTGTGGCTGTTTCACCGCCTTGCGGAAGCGGGCCGCCTTCATGGCCGCCTCATCCCGCTTGGTCGCCGCCGTCGAACCCTTGGATTTCTTCGGCCGGCTACCGAAGTAGGTCGACGCGGCCCGGCGTTTCTGCGCGCCGCCACGGGCAGCCGGCGCGGCAGACGGGCCCGCGCCTTGATGATCAAGCGCCAGCTGGCGGTGCGGAACGACTTCGACCTCGTCATCATCCGCCCAGTCCTCGAGGCTGGCCCCGAGCCCCGCGCCGCCTGCCTCGTGGCCTTCCCCCACGATGGCATCTTCCATGGCGGCCGCTCCCAGATCCGGATCATCGACGTCGTCCACCATGCGGTCGGGGAGGAGCTGGCGCTCTACCCCTGCGGCCCCGGCCATCGGCGGAAGAAGAGGGTTCTGCTGAGGACAAACCAATTGATCAGTAGTCGACCATCATGAGGCCGGCTACAAAAAGGAAGAAAAGAAGAAAAACTTACAGCAGGCGGAGGGTTGGCGCGAGAATACGGCCCCTTGCTGTATCGCCAATCCTCGGCGAGCTTGCAGCTGGAGATGTAATTCACCATGTAAGACACTTCGACATGAGGCATCTCCCTGGTGCTCAGCCGGCACGGCTCGAAGCGGCCGCTCATCTGACAAATCATGTGAGGCCGGCCCTGGAGTGGAAGTACTCAGCGCTCCACGAAGGCGGCCACCAGGTCGGTTCTGGTCAGGCCCTCCGACTGGATCATCACCCGGAGCCGGGCGACGGCTGTGTTCCCGGCCTGAGACAACGACCTGGCCCGGTAGCCCCACGAGGGTTGCCTCCCAGCCGGCGGGCCGACTACGTAAGCCGGCAGGTTGACGAAGTCGCCTTGCTGGGCGACGTTCTTCACATAAAAATAGGACTTCCGCCAGAGCTTCACCGACTGGATCAGCGGGATGGGCGGGAACGGATTGTTCTCGCCCGTCCGCCTCATGGCGATGAAGGCTCCGCAGGGGGCGGGCACGCCCGCGACAATGGTGCCGAGCTTGCACTGGAAGAATTCTCCCCAGAGCTCGAGAGTGGGGAGAACCCCAAGAAAGCCCTTGCACAGGGTGACGAAAGCCGACAGCAGCATCACCGCGTTGGGTGTGAGGTGATGCGGCTGGAGGTGGTAAAACTCAAGAAAAGCGCAAAGGAATCCGCTCACCGGGAGGCCGAAGCCGCGCAGGCTGTGCAAGCGGAAGATTACCCGCTCACCCTCCTCCAGTGCCGGTGAAATCTCCCTCGCCGGCGCACGACGAACCCGCACGTAGTTCTCGCCCGGCAGACGCCGCGTCCGGCGGAGGAACTCAACGTGGTCCTCGTGGACGTTGGAGCCGTCCCACGAGCTCGACAACGCCATGGGAGCGACGCGGCGAGGAACAAGGCGATGCGACGGCGGAGACGCGCACAACCCCGCTACGGCGGGACCGAAGGAACCGAGAGGTCCGACGGCGGCGCGGCGCGGCAATGGGTCGCTGCGGCGGCAGAAGGAAGGAGAAGGAAGGTGAGAAAGGGTGGAGCGAGGGAGAGCATGTGAGCCTCTGCCGCTCCCTCTCCTCCCCCTACTTATAGACCCGCGCGGCGGAGCCGAGGAGGCGTGGTGTGGGGGAACGTGGGATCAACTGCGCCCACTCCCCCACGTCCCATGATTATTGCGCCCTGATGACGAAATGAAACCGCCGCGGGAAGGCGAGCGGTCCGTTGTGGGCCGCAGAAGATCCGCGCTTGGGTCGAGTCCTAGAAGTGGCGGGCCCAGGCCTGCGGCGGCGTCCCATCGCGCCCGTGCGTTGGTAGGCTTTCCTTGCCACGTGGCCCGCAGGGTGGCGCGCGGTCAGCTCGCAGGCCGACCCACGTTCCCGCCTACAAGATACGGAGCTTTCCAAAGACGGCGCGCATAAGCAAAGCCGGCTCCTCAGGATAGGAAGCTGACCAAGCTTCTCGTCCCTTTGTCAGCCTTAGAGCTTGATCAGCTTCGGGGACTACTGTCGGAGTAAACGACCACGGGTAGCCTAGTCGGCTCCCCCTGGCCCTTCTGAAAAAATTGCGAGCCGATCCGGCCCTCAAGAATCCAAGACGTGGGGCCGCCTTCCCCTTGCCGGCTGTCTCCCAGGCCGACTATCGGAAGGTGGCCCGGCTTTAGCCCTCACGAAGAAAGCCGCCGCGAGAAGCCGACTCCCACAAAGCGGTCAAGATCGTACCCTCGAAGTCTGCGTCCACATAACGGCGATGTGGCGGGGCGTGGCTACAGTAAAGCCTGTCACCCCCGAATCCCGGAGCACGCCTAGCACAGTGCGCCGTACGGGGTGGCCATGACCCGTCCGGCGCAACACTGTTGCCATGTTGACCCTGATGTCACCCACGACGGGCTGTCAGCGCGGCCCATGGGCGGTGGGCCCCTTCAGGCAGAGAGACACCCGAAGGCGGCTAGGCCTCCCCCAGTCGGCCCAAGACAGGGCCGGCTCCCCACAGCCGGCTTGCTTCCTCCCTCGAAGGAGACGCCCCATTAAAGAGACAAGACGAGGTGAGGTACAGCGATCGCCCACCGGGCGGCGGCACTGTAGCCACGCTTACCTCGGCGAAGCCCTCGTCACCAGGCTTGAGGCAACAGTAACCAGCCACCGACAAGGCCCTTGAAAGTGGGGCCTGCCTGTCGACCAAGGAGTCGACAGCCGGCGGGACCCACCAGCCGGCGGGACCCAGCAGCCGGCGCAGAAGCCGGCGAGCGTAGACACAGACGGCTGGGGCCCACGCCCAGCCGGATTACCATTGTACCCCCGGGGGGTGGGCCTATATAAACCCCCCGGGGCACCCATGCAAAGGGTTGATCTGAGCTAGTTTTAGACACCACATAGAGAGGAGAGGAGAGCTAGCCGTGCCCTTCTTCTTCTTCTCGCCAAACAGCTCAAGGAGCATCTTGTAGCCACTCATTCATCTAGTGATCATGCGGAGACCCCACAGAGCAGCAGTAGGGGTGTTATCTCCATGGAGAGCCCTGAAGCTGGGTAAAATTTGCCGGCGTGCATGTCTTCGCCTCATCCCGCTTCCAGGCACCGGCGACGTCTTACTGGCTCCCACAATGATAAGCCACCCGTTGGCATATATCGCACCTACCACCCGACACTTCCTCATTCAAGATTCCACACATGGCGGCTATGGGATTGCTCAGCTTCAGGCCAGGGAGAAATCTTTGCTCGGCATGCCGGTGCTGGCAGCAACGGCACTCGTGGATGTCATTTTTCCTTCTTGAAGGGGCTGTCATGGCCTTCAGCTGCGTCCCTCTTCAAGCTCGGGGGAAACTCTAGGTTCGGTTGCTCTGGACCGGATGGCGAAGACGTCTCGGCATCGTCTTCCTTCTTGAAGGCGCTATCTTGCTCGCTCGTGGTGTCCCCAGTGTTGGCTTGGCGATGTTGAGGCTTATCGCTGGTTCGGCATTGTCGCTCTTGGCCTGGGTTGGGTTGGTTCTAGTTGTGTTGTTCCTTTTTTGTTTGGGCCGAGCACCCCTCTCCTTGTGCTCCGGGCACCATTTCACGCATGTCTGCGTTCGTGTTATGTGTTGTACCCCCGTTGTACTCATTCTATTCCTTCTATCAATGCAATGATACGCAAACTTTGCGTATTCGCGAAAAAAATGATCCTTCCTTAGATTGGTGTTTTGAATAGTGGGGGTAATTGAGCACAAGAATATGAACCAACGGTGGGTGGGATCATAATCCACTACTTCTATCTATACTCTCAAACTAGGCCTTTGTCATGTTTATATATAAAGCAATAATTAAAGTACATGGCTGGACGAAACATAGTAAAGAGGAAGCCCTAAAAGATTGATCAAGAACATCGAACAATAGAAGAAATCACACCAGAAAAGATGAACAAAGGCACTAAAACGAGACAAAGACGCCGCCAAACAAACACATATTTTTTTTTTGAATAAATAGTCGCGACCCAATCGGCGGGCCTGAGCTCCACAACAACACCCGAAGACGGTAACTATGGGAAGCATTGCCTCTATCAAGTCTGGCCGACAAGGATTTTCACCCATAGCTCGGGAGATCAACGCCGGCTCCAGTGCCAAAGCACCTTGGTCACCGTTGCGATAAAGTCCAGCACATCCAAATCAGATTTGGGTGTCGCCACTTCCAGCGAAAGAGAACGAGCCAGGGCCACCAGTCGTTTGGCCCCTTGCCGCGCACACGACCAAGAGACGAAGCCACCACTACCACCATGGAGCCTGACGAAGAGCCGTCGGGTAGCCAGCCATCCGAGGCCAACGTCCTCGCATCCTAAGTCGCACCACTCACCGCCAAAACACGCTAACGCCACCTACCAGGAAGGGAAGCAAACACTTCCCACCCAACCTCTGAGCCCCCACCATGACATGAGACCGGATGGAGGCCAAAGTCACCGACACGGCCGCCCGGTGAAGGGGCATCAGCCCACGCGTGGGGAGATCCAGACCCGGATAGAGGGGCAACACCCCACCACTACATCGGCGACAGGGTTCGTGTCGCTGACAAACTGTAGGCAAGCACCACCAAAGAGAGCAGTGATCGGCGTCCCATCAGATTTGGCAACTCTAGATCTTGATGAGGCCCCTCCAGGTAGCTGACACCTCCAGCCACTTCAGCGGCCTCGATCGTGATGTCCCGTATCGCGGGCCGCTGCCCAAACTCCATCATGAAGTCATCGCGCCCCGTGAGAAGAGGCACCCCACCGCCTCCGTGCACCACCCGCACCGAGCACAATCTCGCCTACCCAGAGCTACAGCCCCAACCCACCTTGGGCCCAAATCTGGCCCACCAAAGTGTTAGCCTTAGGTCAGAATCGTTGTCGTGCATGCAGCAGGTACCATGGCCGGCACCCGCCCAACCCCACGCACCGCCGGCTTGAACTCGGAAGAAAGAAGGCCGCCACCGCCACCATGCGCCTCATGCATGAGCATGACCGCTAGATCAGTGTAGCCGTTGCCAGCACATGCGCACATCATTGTCAAGCGGCACTTGGCGTCACTGCCACCTGACATCATCGTTGCCAAAGCACGGTCGCCATCGCGCCACGGTGCCCCACACATCGTTGTGCCCCCATGTGAAGTAGCTATCCCATGCCACCCCACTCTGCGTGGAAAGGGGAAGGAGCCCCACCGCCACCCACACTGATCGGGATCCGCTCGATGACGCGCTCCAACGACGGCGATAAGGGAAGGAAGAGGAGAGAGCTAGACAACGACTGCTAGGGTTCCCTCCTGCCACTTGTAGAAGTGATGGGAGGGACGAAGAGGCACCTCACCACCCTCGTGCACGACCCGGACCGGGACCAAAATGACCTACCAACAGCTACAGCACAACCCGCCTTGGGCAAAGATCTGGCCCATCCCGAGCGTGAGCCCTAGGTCAAAGCTACCACCGAAGTGCGTGTAGTGGGCACTACGGCCAGCACCCACCCAGCCTCACCCGCCACTGGCTTAAACCCAGAAGAAAAGGCGAGGCCGCCATTGCCAACTACGCCGCTTGCAGAAGCACGGACGCAAAATCCATGCAATTATCGCCAGCATAGGCCCGCACCGTCATCTTGCAGCCCACCGCCTCGCTGTCACCCACTATCGCCAACTACCCCGCTTGCAGAAGCACGGACGCAAAATCCATGCAATTATCGCCAGCATAGGCCCGCACCGCCATCTTGCAGCCCACCGCCTCGCTGTCACCTGCCACCGTCATTGCCAAAGCACGGTAGCTGATGCACCGCAACTCCCGACGCAAGGTCGTGCCCCCGTCTTAAGTAGCCGCCCCGCACCACCCCACCTCACACATAAAGGGAGAAGGGGCCCCACCCACGTCAGTCAGTATTTACCTGATGACGTGCATCGATGGCGACAATGAGAAGGGAAGGAAGAGGAGAGAGCTAGACGACAGCGGCTAGGGTTCCCTCCTTTCGCTCGGGGAAGCGACAAGAGGGACAAAGAAGCACCTAACCGCCCATGTGCACCACCCGGGCTGGGCCTTACCTCACCTATCCGGAACTAAATCCCTGACTCACCCAGAGCCTAGATCTGACACGCCCTTAGGGCACGTACAATGGTGGCATATGAATACAGGTGCCTCATGACAAAAAGTAATTTGAGGCATATGTGTTGATTTTTTTCTCTCCAATGCAAGCTACTATTAGTGGACCTCATCAAAGAATAGAAAATGACTATCACTACACATGCATCCCTCCTCTCCACTTCAACTTTATGCACCGGACCACACTTTTTCTCTCTAAGCACCCGCCTCCTGAAGAGGATCCTGCTTCCCCATCCGAACCTACTTTTTCTGTTATCTGATCCTACATGGCATGTGAGGCATCACCCTGGGGCTATGCATTGGCCATGCCCTTAGCGCGAGCCCAAGGCCAGAGTCACTGCCTACGCGCGTGCAACAGGCACCATGGTCGGCACCCGCCTAGCCCCGTGTGCCGCCAGCTTGAACCCATAAGAAAGGAGGCCACAACCGTCACCCCGCGTTGCTTGCAGGAGCACAACCACTAGATACGTGTAGTCGTCGCCACCAGTCCCACACCACCATCACGCAGCCTCCTCATTGCCGCCACCTGCCACCGCCATCACTGTAGTGTGGTCGCCGTCACGCCGCAGAGCCCCACACAATGTTGTGCCCATGCCACCTCATCCCCGCAGAAGGAAGAAGGGGCCCTGCCGTCGCCCAAGTTGGTCAGACTCGCCCGATGACGCGAACCGGCAACGGCGAGGAGATGCGATGGAGGAGGGGAGAGCTAGGCGGCGGCTAGGTTCCCTCCTGCCGCTAGCGGGAGCGATGGGAGGGACGAAGTGTTTTCTTGGTACTTGTAGCTATACTCACTACGAGGTAGTTCTCCAATTGACCATGATATTTTAAAGTAGGGTTTTCACAAAGTAGGAGTACTCTTTCAACATGTGGTTGGATGGTTAGGAAGGTGGTTGTACCCCCAACCCACCAAGGATCAAACTTCATGTTTGACGTATGTGTGTCTCCTAAAGCTAAAGCGGTTTATTTTTTCAGTGGGAGGCGACATTCTTGTCGATAGCGAGGTATCTGTGGTGACTTCGTCGATACCATTCATGGACGAGTGATAGGATATCCATGCATGCGTTTGCAATAGATGAGTGTATATGCATTTGCGTCAACATCTATGTATCTCCTGTATATCTCAAATAAAAACACCATTCTTCTCTAAATAAAGAAGAGAAGAAGGATTAAACCAGAGCCTAACGTAAATGCCCAGTTCACTTCAGTTGAGTTGAGCAAGGGGAAACTACTAGTCGTGGGGGAATGTCAAAGTATTTGACCATATGTATGCGGTCGTGGTCTTCGTTCAGCAGCTACTGATGCGCCAGCCTCGGCGAAGACCACAAGATAAGTCGACGTGGAAAATTCAAACCAAGATCTTTCTTTTTCATTTCTTTTGCGGGTGGGGCACACATGATCGCGGGCTATGTGCATACTGTATATAGAAGTGAACTCATTCGTGGCCGAGTGGCCCGAGAATAAGTGTATGCCGTATTATTTATTTGAATGATAAAACATACTACGAGTACACTGTACTAGGCGGCACGAGTGATGATGGGTCTGATGATATATAGGAGTAGTACAGTAGTAGTCGTGTGCCCCAGCGCCAGGACACGATCGGTCAGGCCGGTCTCGGTCCAAGTCCACTGCGGTGCAGATTCTTCACCATGCTCTGTGGCTGCAACACCACAGACCACACATATATTGTGGGTGCAATAAATTCCCCGACGGCAAGGTAACCCAGCCGCGGTAAAATTGACAAATTTAACCTATGGACGAAATCAAATAACAGAATGAACTGCCCGTGAAATTATTTCACGCGGCTGACCTTTTTATGTGACGCCCGACACGAAGGCGTCACACTACACTGTGCAACGCCTCGCAGATAAGCGCTACACGCCTGGCCAGCGTCGCACCCATGTGATCCGAAAATTACTAAGTCAGTGTGCAGCGCCTGAGAGCTAGGCGCCACACTGTATAGTGCAGCGCCTAGCTAGTGCAGCATCTGAGAGTTAGGCGCCACACTATACAGTGCAGCGCCTAGCTCGTAGACTCTGCACAATGACTTAGCAATTTTTAGGCAGTTTGGGGTGCAACGTTGGCCAGGCGTGTAGCGCCTATCTGTGAGGCGTTGCACAATGTAGTGTGACACTTTCGTATCGGGCGTCACACAAAAAGGTCAGCCGCGTGAAATAGTTTCACGAGCAGTTCATTCTGTGATTTGATTTTGTTCACAGGTCAAATTTGCAAATTTGCCCCCAGCCGCTACTACTCTGATATAGCTGGTCAGATTCAGATGGACAGATGAGTGGCACTTGCCATCCAACACGAATGACACGCGACAGGATCACCCCATTCATTCCATCCCAATATCCCATCCTAGAAAGAAAAATCGAAAATAAAGTTGGATGACACCCAGGCGTTACTGAGACGACGCGCACGCAACAGGGGAGGCGCACGCGCGCGTCACCTCTGACGTCACACGCATTCTCGAGGGCGTGAGATCATCTCGCGTCCTGAGAGCGATGCTGGAAAAGGGGAAGAGAAGAGGCCGCCCACGCGAATGAATGAAACGCGTGTAAGGTAAGAAAATATGTACTCTACTCTGCTACTGCTTTTTTCTATGTGAAATGAACACATGCCTGATAGCTACGCCGGGAAGATCCAAAGTAGAGAAGACAGCGTAGCTGCGTATACGTGATCCCGTGACACGTTGCGTTACCATCATGCGGCGTCACTCGTGCCAACCACCTCCATACTTGCTCGCGCGACACTTGCAATATAGAATGCCAGAGGGAATATGCGGAATGTAAGGAAGCCGAATACCCTCGGGGGTAGCCAATGCGCAAATAGCTCATGCCGATATACTAATGTTGACAGTGATTCTATCATGCAAAGTATCTGGAGAGTTGAAATATTTGCCGTGGGTTCGGTTTGATTGCCTTGTCATCATCATCGAAAGCAGCGACTTGACAAAATGTCAAATGCTGCCTGCCCATTAGGACAGCCTCAAGAGTTCCGTGTCCACAAGCCAGATACCCCGCATGCATGCAATTCATACTTGACAAGAGATGATAGCCAAGTGAGAGGCCTTAGGCCTAGTGTGTCACTACATGAGTTGTTTGGTAAAGGTTTCACTCACAAAATAGTACAGACTGGACAGAAATATATGTGTGATACGACAACACAATGTGCGCGAATCTGTATTTTACCTGGGAGTTGTAACATATAATAAAGCTCTGATTGTCACGGGCAAAAACTGATGAGCACTTCATGTGTGCGTCATCACCTGGATCCAGTTATGTAATATACATCCCCTGTCTGCACTTCATCTATATCAAGTTGCGTTTTCTACAGAGTTAACTCATTGCTGGAGTAATCTACTCGTGCTAGATAGTGGTTAATGTCTATTGTCTTCTAACCTATATCTAAGACTCCGGGGGGAGGCCATCCATACGAAAGCAGAAAGTCTAATGTCACCTGGCTGCCATCCCAATCAAGCCTGTGTTAAGAGACTTCCCCACTGATGAGGAACCAAGCCAGCAATCTAGACAGGAAACACCTTCCAACAATATGAGATTGCACTGGCCATGGATCAGAAGTATCTGGGTGTGCAGTCTCTTTTGGAAAAAAGATTCATCAGATGTGATGTTACTCTGCTATTGATCCGCAGTGTTGAAGATCTCTTCAGATTCCATTGGAGATGACCAGTAACGGAGTAGGGCTTCAACTGTCAATCGTCGTGTGGCACTCAACATTGAGATGAAGAACCGACAGCCATCAATCTTATACTCCTCCAAAGGATTTCTGTGCCCAAAGCTCCGGACATTCACCTAGTAAAAAGTTATAAAATCTGAGTCAATGACAGAAAACTGGTGATCAAGGAGTCTAAAGGGAAAGATTGAAATTACCGCAGAACTAAGCTTGTTCATGTTAACTAAATGGTCCTTCCACAACATATCGAGTGTCTTCAGAAGTGCTTCCCTCTTCAATTCAACAGAGTTGCATGATTACATAAGAATACGCGTTGACTTGAGAGAAAGATAAAATGGTCGTGACGAAACATATAACTTGTCAAGTAATGCCGAAGTTACATCCATTATGCATTCCCACGAGGCCACAATCAAGATCCTTTATTTTTAACTATAATCTTATGCTAGTTGGTAAATAATATGCTTTCACAAACAGAATTTCACAGGATAAAAATGAATGGGAACTTGAAATAAGAACAGAGTAAATGCTATGCACATTGCAACATCACTTGCAAAGTACCCAAGAAAGAATATGACCTTGACCTCCACACAGAACACAAACATATTCGTAAGAGAAGCAAACCTCAATTCCCCTAATGTACGCATCATGATAACGGGACTCTTGCAGCACTTCCAGGTAGGTAGCTATTAGAAAATCCCCAAAATATTTCCGAAGAAGATTGATAATGTTTGTATATCTCCCTTTCCTGGATTTTTATCACATAGATGAAGTATAGAGAAACAATGAATACCCTGAGGCGAATGTGTAACTCCATGTTGAAGAAAAACATATATGGGATTATATCACAACTTACTTTGTTGTATCATCAACACACATGGCAAACCATCGCATTGCTGAAGATGTTTTCTTACGAATTCCCCTGAATGAATTAGGTGGCACTGGCATGTTTGGGAGAACAAAATTGTCGACCTCCACAGAGCCATATCTAAGTATTTGCTCAAGTGATGATTGTAGGTCTTCCTCTTGGGTCTCCTTGAATGTTTCTGCAGAGTATCTCAAAGTCAGAAGAATTAACTGCATAAGAACATGAATTCACTATATATTTAGGCTTATTACCTGTCAGCAAATTTCCGCCTAGACTGGCAAACTCATCCAAAAGCTTTGCCAAATCCCACGTTTTAGGTGGCTGAAATGAAATGCAATCAGAACAGCTGACATATAGCACACCAAAAGGAAATTCTAAAAATGATATATAAAAAGCAGGGCAAGATAAAGTACCTTCTGGGGATCAACATTTCCCAGAATAATTTCATCAACTACAGCTTGCATGTACCTAGTAGCATTTCAATTGAAGGCATGTAATTGGTGGGGTAAAAACTTTCAGAGATAAATGATTTAAGTTTAAAAACTGAATCATTTTGTATAAAGAGGAATAGATAGCTGGCTAGTGATAATGATGAAGTAAAAGGTGAACATTCTGAACAAGATCAATATTTCCTGAACTCCTAAAAACTCACAATTAAGACAAAAGCGAGCATGCAAGCAAAGAAATTATGACCTATCAGGGCAGTGCTCGAGCATCAATGCATGTCATGTTCACAGGAGAACAAGCATGATAAGTACCGAAAAAGGCTTTCGCCCCGCTTTATAAATAAAGCAAACCACCAGAGCACGAATCCATCAGGTTCACACCGCGCACACACACACACACAAGGTAGCAACAAGGACGGAACAGAGTACAAGCATGATAAAGAAATCCTGAACTCCTAAAAACTCACAATTAAATATCAGCATATCATCTACTACTTGATAATATGCTTCTGACAAGTTACCCTAAATCCGCATAAGCAATAATGTATTATTTCTACTCTTAAGATATTATCTAAAATAATGTTGTATCTTAGAATATGTCCGTTACCTCTCATTTGAAATTTTTTTATTAAATAAATTTCAAATTAAGGATGCCAAACTTACTGGAAAATTTGTTCACTGCAGCTTTCAGAGTCACCTGATAATATCACCTGCCTAAGGCTATAGATGTGCTTTCTTTGGACCTATAAATATGAATGATACTCCATGAACAAGGGAATTCAAGAAATGGAGAAATTACATTAACCAATTCAGTATTTAAACCCTCACGTGTATGAAAATTAAGCTGCGGCACTAAGAACTAAGAACAATAGAAACAGTAACCTTTTTCATTTAGATACAAACATAATGGTTTAAATGAATCAAAGGGCCTTAATATGAACTGTATTCTGTGGTGACCACTAAAACTTTATAAAAAACAAAACAAAAAAAATAGCTGGAATTTAGCATAACGGTCAG
Source organism: Triticum aestivum (assembly GCF_018294505.1). NCBI lineage: Eukaryota > Viridiplantae > Streptophyta > Magnoliopsida > Poales > Poaceae > Triticum > Triticum aestivum. The sequence goes on from NC_057803.1 coordinate 513,694,983, forward strand.
GGAATGAAACAACAGTATAGAAGTATAGCGGCCGAGAGAAATTATATACCTCCAAGACTTCATCAAACTCAACAAGGTTTTTCCTTATGCCAAAATAATACTTCTCTGCATTGATTTGAAGGCCTAGAAGCTGCATTTTGAGAAGTAATGCATGTAAACAAGAGTACAAGACAATACACTGTGATCCCAAAACTAAAGGTATCGATGTTTAGCACATCAACAAATGTAATCTGACCTGTTTTACAACAGCATTGCTCTCGATCGCTATGTCTTCGCCATTTGTTATCCTTGATATAAGTCTCACGGCCCATTCTGTGTCCAAATTAAACTTCCGGAACATTTCATCTTGTAAGCTAGTTGACCAAAGTTAGAGACAGTTAGATTTGGCAAGCAAAAGGATCATCAGATGCTACAATAGCTACAATAGTTTAGTGTTACACAAGTGTTTTTTGTTCAGGAACAGACATACCTCACCATAAACCGTGTGGAACCAGGATCACCTTGTCTGCCAGCTCTACCACGTAACTGCGGAAAAAAACTTGCAGATTTTATGCAACTGTGGCAGTACAAATTTCATCACACAGAACTATATTCTCAGCAAGTTTTTATTCAAAGAATTGACAAAATCCACTAATTCAATAAGACAGACAACATATTGCATCAAAAGCACAAAGTTTGCATGTGATGCTTTTGAAGAACTCTGGCAGCCATGAAAGAGATAGAAACAGCGCACAAATAAAATGAAAATTGAATTTATTTACAGTAAAATGTATGTAATTAACAGAACGGAATAAGACAGAACTTAATAGATTCTGTTTGTAATTTAATGCCAGTTGATTCTACATTTATGTGCCCACGTTAAGCAGCTTATTGAAATTATTTCCCCCAAAGACCTGGTAGCTAAAACTTACTTAGTTTCAAATCACATCTGACAAACAAGCCTAAGCATCATGCCTAACAGAGTGTACCCTGCAGCATCAAGAGTGTCTTACTTGGTTATCAATTCGGCGCGACTCATGCAAAGAAGTTCCTATTACATGAAGCCCACCTAATGTCTTCACCTCAGCTCCCTCGTCAAAACAATGAATTTCGCAATCCTTTAGAACAGTGGCATAAGCAAGTGCTATTGCATCACAAAGAGGGTACATCTCAGTCACTTCAGCCACACACTCTTGTAGTTTTTCCAACCCAATTGTATTACTCATTTCAATTGACTCCATAATAGTGGATTTTGCCTTCTGAAAAGACCATTCATTGCTCTCACTTTTGTGAACATATTTTGCTACAAGAATACATGGGGGAGTGAGCCACGCAATAAAAAACCTCGTTACAGGTTATAGAACATACAACCACTGATAGTCCAACACTTATTACTAACCCATGATTGCAGCTTTGGCAAGCAGAGCTAGTGACGATGGCCCGAGTTTTATCTTGGAAAGACCCTGCCAAAAAACGAAAGGTGACAGTGAGAAACACCTTTGGAGTCTTAGGATGGCTAAAAAATCACAAAAATAATCACCTTGTGGGATGTGGACTCCCCCTCAGTTTCGACATCTGGGGTGTCGTGCGACAGAAATGGAAGTACATTGTCTTCTACGATTTCTTTTGCAAGCATCTACCAAGAACAGAAAAATGAACTGATCAAGCCCTGGAGAGAAAAGTCTCTGCTAGCTTTCTGCTTTCACATATATATACACGAAGAGAGCTATCAAGAGATGAGATTAAATACCCAAAAAAAGGAGAAGAGATTAAATACTAACCTTAGGGTTGCCACCTAAAATGATGTCTGTCCCTCTGCCTGCCATGTTCGTTGAAATTGTAATTGCATGTTTCCTTCCAGCTTGTGCAATTATCTCAGCTTCTCTCGCAGCATACTGCCGAGAACGATTCGATTAGCTCCAAACATGGAAGAATAAGTTAAACTAAATCAGGAGTTTACATACATACCTTTGGTCTTGCATTAAGTACATTGTGAGGAATATTACGAGACTTAAGAAGATCCGACAGGTATTCTGAACTCTCAACACTGCAACAGGTATATATGCCATTAATTCCAAATGCCACAAACATACCACATGCAGAAATTACTGTAAAATCAAGTGTCCATGCCCATGAATGGTACCAACGGGCGAGGTAATTATAGCGACAGCCCCCATCGAAGATTTAGACAGATTTTCCTCCCAGACAAGTAATATGTTTTCATGAATATTTTTGCTCCTATGAAAAAGATTCATTGATTGGTATCCTATCCACTCCCTCTGCAAAATGTAGGGTCGTATGTTGACTGATCAATTTTGAACTTTGACCGTAAATTCTGTACACTATTTTATTGATAGCTACAGAATCACAATCACAAGAAAGTGTTTTTTTCTAATACAAATCCAATGTTATCAAGTTTATATAACATACCTAATGCATTGTTGGCTTAATTGTTAGTCAAAGCATGGATTGGATAGTTAAAATGCACCCTACATTTCGTAAGAGAGTACAGTTTAGATAGGTTATTATTGCGATTGATTATATCTGTATTGTTACGTGTCCACTTCATAAGGAGAGCATCATTACCATTACTAAGCAAGCAAAAAATAAACCCAAGTTCCTGAGATAATAGATTATTTCTCCCTGCCCCTATGGTGCTCCCAGCCTACTTGATTCAAGGACACCTCGATCAGGCCCGGTCCATACCCAAGCAGACAATTACACAATGACTTTTGCTGCGAAAGTTGCTAGCTTTGATAGAGGCCGACAGTGTCAAGATAATGGCCGACTAACAACACAATGGCACAATGATTGACACGCAGGACACTTTGGGAAAAATGGCGTCAGCATAAAGCGACACAAGCAAAGCATGCCGCTTTGCCATCAGGCCCACAGGCACTTCAGCAGGAACCTCTGTTTTCAGCATCGCTGCTCCCAGTGACAATATGCTACTGGCATCTCTCCACTGTTTAGAGCAACTCCAATAGCTCCTGTAAAAAACTTCCTGTAAAAGTCGTTTTATGGGGTGACCGTAAAATTTAGGGGAAGTTGTCTAACACCAACTTTTCTCAGTTCCTGTAGAATTTCTTCCCCTAAAATCTTTTTTTTCCTGTTTCCCATTAAACAGAGCTGGGCCCGCATGTCAGTGACACGGTGATGGGGGGCGTGGCGACAGCGCCAGAGTGGTGCGGGACATGGGAAGCGCGGCAGCAGCGGGGTCGGCCGAACATGGAGACGTTGGCTGCTGGTCGTGCAGGAGCGGACATGGCGTTGGCCGCAGTGGTTGTGGCCTGAACGGCGAGCTGGTGGCGGAGGAGGAGAGGAGCGACGGTGGCCGGTCACGGTGGAGAAGGGCGGCAATCGGCGGTGCCAACGGGTGCGGGCGCGGAGGCGGTGGGGTCCAGCGACTGGATAGGAGCTAGCGGTGGTGCACCGACGTCGGAGGTGATGGCCGGCGCCGCGGCAGCCCGTCGTTCCACTCGTGAAGTTTCAGGCAGTTTCCTGCCTGCCAAAATTATACAGGAAGGTCATCTTCCCATAAACGTGAGGGAAGTTGGGCGCAATTATACGGGATCCCGTAAAAAATCGGGTTTAAGGGAGCTGTTGGAGGGGCCTTTTTTTGCCTCAACTTCTCGTAAACTGTAGTTTTTTTAAAGGATACGGAGCTATTGGAGTTGCTCTTAGTCCGTACCTGTGCAGCTTCTCCTCATTCAGTGATACCAGCAACATGGACGCGCGTGGATTGATCGAAGGGGGTGGGGTGCTGGGAGTGATGTGTTCACGAGGAGTGGGTATCTGTACGAGGGTTGCAGAAACTGAAATTCCTCTCAAAATTACGGGCGTGTGAATCTGTTTGCATGGTGTGGCAAGCGCACGGGAGGGGGAAAGCGAGCCCGTGCGGGGATGTTTGCATGCCTGACTCTGCTAATAAACACAACGGGGAGACCTAGTTGCAGCCCGACTCATGAGAAGATTACGGGTGTTCGCAGCGTGCTATTAAGTTCTCAAACGAATGGCGATTTACCGGGGGCAAAAGTGTCCGGCTATCGGCAAATTTGCTAAGCACGAGGCTGCCTTGGACCTTGTTCTTTGCACAGAAAATGTCACGCCCTCCTTCTGGGAATAGAGGGAGTATTATGTTTGGTAATATGCAATGCAGTGCATTTCTTCTAGGTTGCAAGGAAAATATACCTGGTAGTTCCAACCAAAACAGGACGGCCCAATTGAAACATAGACTCTACCTCTTCCCGGACATATTGCCATTTACCCCTTAAAGTCTACAAAACGTAATAGTAGACATCAAATGTTTTGTCATCATAAACAAAGGAAAATACTGGGTATGATCTCACTTCTCAGAAGCCTTACCGCAAAAGCTTGGATAGGTAAGTCCACCCGTATATTTGGCAGATTCGTGGGCACCTCAATAACTGGCATCTTAAACATCTTCAGAAATTCCTTTTCCTGCAGAACCAGTATATGATAATATTAACGGAGCATAAATAATATGAACATAGAAACTATCCAGGAAGTGGCCAAGTAGATATCGTACCTCTGTCTTAGCAGTACCTGTCATCCCGGAAAGCTTAGGATAAAGCTTAAACAGAGACTGATACGTAATCTGAGCCACAATTACTGAGTCTGCCTGATGAATTGCAATTAGCATTGCATACAAGAAACTGTCAAACACTTTCGCAAACAATGACAAGACTAATAAAAGAAAAATTATATTAGTTCATATGTACAAATTGACAATGGGCAAGTCAATGATTGCCTGGATTTTGAGGCCTTCTTTTGCTTCTACTGCTTGATGAATACCATCGGACCACCTCCTTTTGGGTTCGACTCGACCAGTAAGCTGGAGGAAAAAAAATTAGGAATATAGTTTCAGAACAAAGTCTTCCCAAATATGCCAATGTGCAATTGTAATGGACTAATAGGCAGTGTCAAATATAGGATCATGAAGAACTTTGCACTGTTCGGACCTCCTCCCGCTCCACACTTCACCAAATTCTGGAGCGGAGCCAAGCCGAACAAAATATCCGCCAGAAGCTAGCTTCGAGAAGTAGCGATCGATTGTAGTGTAAAAATCTGGAGCGAGGAAGACCCAGCTCCACCAAAACCAGAATCTGGAGTTCCCCCATATTACAGCTGAAATGCCACCGCCAAACATAACGGTTCGCTCAGCCACGCAAAAGAAAACGATTCAGCCCTCAAGAGCCACGCATCGCTAGGAATATCTCCCCTCGCCAGGCGTTTGGGCTTGTTCTAGCCGGCCCAATATGGTCCTAGACAGCCCAACAACTGCTCCCAGCCCAAAATCGCGATGGGAAGCTGATTTAGCTGCCGAACGGAACGAGATCGCTGCGTGAAGTGAGAAGACGAGAAGAGAAGCTGGATTTGAGGAGTTTTGTGAAGTTGGAGGAGATCCGAACAGGCCCTAAATTGAAATAGTGCAACCCAGCAGGATCAGAATGATAAAAAGAATGGACCTTAGTCAGGTGCAAAAATGATTTATTAAACACGGGAAAAATTGAGTACTCCCTCCGTCCGAAAATACTTGTCGCAAAAATGGATGCAAATGGATGCATCTAAAACTAAAATATGTCTAGATACATCCATTCCTCTGACAAGTATTTCCGGACGGAGGGAGTACATCGTATTTCAGCTTCATGTGACCATGGTAATAGCCTTACATAGTTTACCCCAAAACAGAATAGCATGCACTGGATCCATTTAATAGCTAGTGGACTGAAGCCAAGTAAGGAATGCCATATTTTTCGATGTTCTATCTGGTTTCAAGGATAGCATGATCCACTGAAATTGTGAACTGAAGCTAAGAAGAGGACTACCATATGTTCCTATGTTCTATCGGGTTTTCAAGGAGTCAGTAGGTGGGGTGGGGTTAGTAATCAAGGATTATGATTGACTAGTGCACCGACAGAAGATATGTTGTAGCAAAAACAAACTGCTGTGAAGCTGACCATAAGCTTACTTGTATAATTATCAACAGAAAAATGGTTTTGGATCTCAAATAAAACATGGAATGTCCGTTTCAGTCTACTATTTAAAAAGAAATGAACCAAGTCACCCTATATAAGTTCAAAAAAAAAGTCACCCTATATGGCAAATAAGCAATTTTGAAATTGATATAGTAGTACCTCGTTAATTATGAGAGCTTTTCCATTCCTGACAATGTACTGTACATCCCTGCGGTAGAACTCTTTGGCCTTCAATGCATTCGTCACAAATCTGAAGCACTCAACAAGTTTAGGGTCAGAGTCATGTCGCATGTCGAAGTTGCTAGTAAGTTGGTCGCACCTCACATGCGGTTGCATAATGTAACACTAATTCTAAACAACCATTTGGATATACAGTGAAAGGGGGAAAGAACGTGCACAAGTGACAAGCAACCAAATGGAAAGACTACCATGGAAGAACTGTGATGTTTCTGGGTTGCTGATAGGCAAAAAAAATGAGGAGAAAGATTGCATTTATATTAAAATATCATCACGGTCATTACAATCAGATAGCACCAGCAGTGCCAAATCCCGTGGTAGTTGGCCCATATAGACAGCCCCCCTACCACTAATCTGGGTTTGCTTGGCTAATTCATGGGCACAGTTGTTGCCATCTCTCCCGTGGCAATTTTAATACTTGAACAGAACTGTATATTAAATGCTGAGTTGACTGTCAATAAATCCATAGAGCAGAATAACTACACCGATCAGAAAGCTACAAAATAAATAAACAGTGATGGCACCTTGCAGACAAAAGCTAGAAAAGAAATACAGTGATGGCACCTTGCCCACGGATCATTCTCATCCCACAGATCATTGGTCCCAAGAATCATCTCAGCATAAGTAACTCCATCTTCTGTTAGATCTATATTATTGCCCTTCAGTTCTACAGTATAATGCTGCAGAAATAAATCAAAACAATGATTATTAGTGGGAAATATTAGTAAACCATGACCATTGTAACTTTAATTCAAGCAACATGAAAATACTCACAGCACCCTCCATGAGAAGATCTGCAACTTTAGCAGCAACTGGATACCGTGCTGCTTCTCTATTATCCTAATATAGGATAGAAAGGCTGGTGAACATCTTGCATTTTGACAGGCCAGACATAGGAGGGACAAGGTTAGCAAAAAAATAGCGAGGAAAACCTCTCCACTTATTAACAATGGGTTTCTTCCTTCATCGATAAGCACTGAGTCCACTTCATCCACGATAGAAAAATGGAATGGTCTTGGCCTATCAAATCGTGTATTACGCAGAAAATTAACAAATAAACAAATCACAGTTCTGAAAAAGTGAGAGAGGACAGCCTCGAATGTACCATCTCATGACTAACTGTTCTTTCTTACGTGACAAGTTGTCACGAAGATAATCAAATCCAAGCTCCTGTAGGTTATGAGCAGTCTTTGAGAACCTATATATATTGGGATATCACCATAAAGTACTACATAACCAAGATAAGCAGGTAAAGGATTCATTAACAAGTATGGCTGCAGCTCACAGGCAGATTCTCGTAGAAGATTCAAAGACAACTTATTTTAGTATTACTTTAAATCTGAAATGAAGACAACTTTAACATATAATACCAAGTTACAAGAAGAAAGGTCCTCAGATGAATAGCCACTATAGAACTATCTAAAAGTTGTTGTTCTACTGAGCATCTTACCGAGTTATTAGTGTATGTAATGTCACACATATAGTTGGCTCTCCTCTCATCAGACTTCATACCCGCCTATGCATATGCCACAGATGAAAGAGTGAAAGAAGGTTAAATGTTTGCCTTCGATCATACGTTTCTCTAAAAATACTGTAACAGCGCAAAAACTGACTGGTTCCAAGCCAGAACGATGAGGGAGTCTAGAAAGTATGACAACAGCATTATGTAGAAGTATACCTGAATTAGACCGACAGTTAGACCAAGAAAACGATGAACACGACCCATCCATTCAGCATCTCGCTGTGCCAAATAATCATTTACAGTCACCACTGAAAAAGGTTTACAGTGCTTATAAATGTGAAGAAGTGGGACCAAGGACATGGATGCCTGTTTAGGGTTTAACAATGGAAATGTGGAAAGTGGATCAAATCAATGTATAATATCAACAAACCAACCTTGAATAAACATCTTTGTTTGGATCAACAAACACAGGCAAGAGTTTATAATCCGAGTAACAAAAATATCTTATATATACTCATGCATAAATTATTTAATAGTATGATTTTAGCAAACTACGGTGGGGAATATGGTGGTATTTAAGAACAAAAGAACGAGCATATGCATTGCGCTCATCCATGCACAATGCCATGATAGACTCAATGGTACAGTTTAACTCAGAACTTTTGATTGGCAAAACGCAAATAATCTAAATGCATACAGTACCATGAACTCCATCCCCAGTCAGTGCATTGAGATAAGCTGCCAAGGTCGACACGAGTGTCTTCCCCTCGCCGGTCTTCATCTCGGCAATGCACCCGTCATGGAGCACAGCGCCACCAACAATCTAACACAAAAACATCAATTAAACGAAGCTCAATCACCCCCAAACAGACTAGTGCATTGCTTGAACATCCTAACAGAGCAAAGCTAGTATACCTGAACATCGAAGTGCCGCATGCCGAGCGTCCTCCTTGCCGCCTCCCTCACCACAGAGAACGCCTCTGGACAGAAGCAAACACACACTAACGCATCTCAGACGACAACTCGAAGGGAACGCTGCAGTGCAACACTAACAGTAACAGGAACAGCAAGGAGACCAACCTGCCTGAACGTCGGCGAGCGTCTCCCCGCGACCCAGGCGCGCGCGGAACTCCGCCGTCTTCCCCTTCAGCTGCACGAACACATAAATCCATCACCCACACAACGAAAAGCAATCGGGAACCAGGAATCGTGGGCGGGGTGTTCCACGCGGCACGCCACCTGTTCGTCGGAAAGCCTCCGAAGAGGCGGCTCGAGTGCGTTGACGGCGGAGACGAGGCGGTAGTAGTCGCCCACCACCCAGGCGTTGAGGCTGCATAGGTCCCTCCATGAACCGGCCTTGGCCGCACCGGCGGTGGCGGTGAGTGAAGCGGAAGGGGACGGGGATGTGGCAGCGGAGCAGGACAAGGGACGAGGCTTCCTGCAATTGCTCTTGCGCTTTGCTCGGGGAGTGGCTGTGGGGTTGGGGAAGAGGCGGGGCGCGGGGGCGGGGAGGAGATGGAAGGAGGGAGGGGAGGAGAGGGAGGCGGCCATGGAAAGCGTCGAAGCGAGAGACGAGGAAGAGTGCAGGGAAGAGAAGAGGGCTTACATGTGGTCCCACGAGCTACAGTATTTTGGTGTCTAATGAGGCCACACCGTCTCACATTAATTATACCCCGCCCGATCAAGCAAATCCAACGGTTAAGAGCCAGAGCCAGGCTTTCGTATTTTTCTATATATTAATATATACTCTCTCCGTCCCAAAATAAACTTAGTACAAAATTATACTAAACTTGAGACACTTATTTATTTATACAAAGTTATACTAAATTTGAGACACTTATTTTGAAATAAAAAAATACTTATTTATACTTTAGTCATCCGGATCGAGACTTAAAGTCATCCGGATTAGTGTCAAAGCTTGCATCGACGTAACTCTTTACGATGAACTCTTTATCACCTCCGTAACTGAGAAACATTTTCTTAATTCTCTTGAATAACTAAGGATAATTTTGACCGCTGTTCTGTGATCTACTCTGGATCACCATTGTAACTAGGGCTGGAATTCGAGCTGAGTCAAGCCAGCTCGGCCCGACTCGCTAGAGCTCGTGTCGCTAACGAGCTAGCTCGACTCGTTATTATAACGAGCTCAAATTCAAGATTGGCTCGACTCATTTAACTTGCGAGCTGACTCGTTTAGCTTGTTAAAAATATGAACATAAAACTGTCAAATATTATGAAAATTGGTTATGTATATATTAAACACACACACACACACACACACACACACACACACACACACATATATATATATATATATATATCACTAAACAATAGCAATTTTCTTGTAACACATGAGTCTCCTAGGTGACTAGGCCTTCAACGACCAACCCTTGTGTTGTGCGCATGGGACATAGGGCGCTGAGTGGCTGATCTTTTTTTGTATTGGGAGTGACTGATCTTTTGTACCGAGCCTAACGAGTTACATGAGTACTCGTGAGATTGGCTCATTTAACTTGGTTTATAAACGATCTTAAACTAAAGCTCGACTCGACTCGTTATTCTTCGAGTTCGAGTCGATTCGAGCTGACTCATGAGCTACTCGTTTAGCTCACGAGTTTCGAGCTTTTTTTTCAGCCCTAATTGTACCCCTCGCCAAATTCATGGCAAGGTACATAATATGTCTGGTACACAGCATGTCATACTTTATAGAATCTATGGCTGAGACATAGGGAATGACTTTCATTCTCTCTTTATCTTCTGTCGTTGTCGAGTTTTAAGTCTTACTCAACTTCACACCTTGCAACACAAACAAGAACCCTTTCTTTGACTGATCTATTTTGAACTTCTTCAAAATTTTGCAAATGTATATACTTTGTAAAAGTCATATTAAGCGTTTCGATCTATCCCTATAGATCTTGATGCCCGATATGTAAGTAGTTTCAGTGAGGTCTTTAATTGAAAAATTCTTATTCAACTATCATTTTATGCTATCTAAAAATTATATATTATTCCCGATCAATAATATGGCATCCACATATAATATCAGAAATGCTACAAAGCTCTCACTCGTTTTTTTTGTAAATACAGACTTCATCATAAGTCTGTATAAAACCATATGCTTTGATCACCTCATCAAAGCGTATATTCCAACTCCCAGATGCTTGCACCAGTCCATAGATGAATCGCCGGAGTTTGCACACTTCGTTAGCACCTTTAGGATCGACAAAAACCTTCTGGTTGTATTATATACAACTCTTTTTTAAGAAATCCGCTAAGGAATGCATTTTTATATCCACTTGCAGATTTCATAAAATATGGCAATTGCTAACATGATTCGGACAGACTTAAGCATCGCTACGAGTGAGAAAATCTCATCGTAGTCAATACCTTGAACTTATCGAAAAACCTTTTTGCGACAACTCAAGCTTTGTAGATAGTAACACTACCATCAGCGTCCGTCTTCCTCTTGAAAATCCATTTATTCTCAATGGCTTGCCGATCATCGGACAAGTCCACCAAAGTCTACACTTTGTTCTCCTTCATGGATCCTATCTCAGATTTCATGGCTTCAAGCCATCTGTCAGAATCTGGGCTCATCATAGCTTTTCATAGTTCGTAGGTTCGTCATGGTCTAGTAACATGACTTTCTGAATAGGATTATCTTACCACTTTGGTGCGGAGCATGCTTTGTTCGACCTACGAGGTCCAGTAGTAACTTGATCTGAAGTTTCATGATCATCATCATTAGCTTCCTCTCTAGTTGGTATAGGCATCACGGAAACGGACTTCTCTAATGAGCTACTTTCCAATTCGAGAGAAGGTACAATTACCTTATCAAGTTCTACTTTCCTCGCACTCACTTCTTTCGAGAGAAATCCTTCTCTAAAAATGTTCCATTCTTGGCAACAAAGATTTTGCCTTCGAATCTGTGGTAGAAGGTGTACCCAATTGTTTCCTTAAGATATCCTATGAAGACGCACTTCTCCGATTTGGGTTCGAGCTTATTAGGCTGAAGCCTTTTGGCATAAGTGTCGCAACACCAAACTTTAAGAAACGATAGCTTAGGTTTCTTGCCAAACCACAGTTCATACGGTGTCGTCTCAACGGGTTTAGACGGTGCCCTATTTAATGTGAATGCAACTGTCTTTAGTGTATAACCTCAAAATGATAGTGGTAAAACAGTAAGAGACATTATAGATCGCATCATATCTAATAAAGTACAATTACGAACTTACGATGTTCGGACACACCATTACGCTGTGGTGTTCCAAGTGGCGTGAGTTGTGAAACTATTCCACAATATTATAAATGAAGGCCAAACTCGTAACTCAAATATTCGCCTCCGCGATCAGATCATAGAAACTTTATTTACTTGTTACGATGATTCTCCACTTCACTCTGAAATTCTTTGAACTTTACAAATATTTCACACTTGTATTTCATTAAGTAGATATACCCATATCTGCTCAATCATTTGTGAAGATCAGTAAATAATGATACCCGTCGCGTGCTTCAACACTCATTGGACCGCATACATCGGTGTGTATTATTTCCAATAAGTTATTAGCTTGCTCTATTGTTCCGAAGAATGGAGTTTTATTCATCTTGCCCATGAGGCATGATTCACAAGTATCAAATGATTCATAATCAAGTGATTTCAAAAGTCCATTGGAGTTTCTTCATGTGCTTTACACCAATATGACCTAAACGACAGTGCCGCAAGTATGTTGCACTATCATTATCAACTGTGCATCTTTTGGCATCAATATTATGAATATGTGTATCACTATGATCGAGATTCAATAAACCATTCACATTGGGTGTATGATCATAGAAAGTTTTATTCATGTAAATAGAATAACAATTATTCTCTAACTTAAATGAATAATCGTATTGCAATAAACATAGTCTAATCATATTGATGTTGAACGCAAACACCAAATAATATTTATTTAGGCTCAACACTAATCCCGAAGGTAGAGGGAGTGTGCGATGGTGATCATATCAACCTTGGAATCATTTCCAACACCCATCGTCGCCTCGCTTTTAACTAGTCTATGTTCATTCTACAACTCTCGTTTTGAGTTACTAATCTTAGCAATTAAATCAGTATCAAATACCTAGAGATTGCTACAAACACTAGTAAAGTACACATTAATAATATGTATATCAAATATACCTTTGTTCACTTTGACATCCTTTTTATCCGCTAAGTTTTTGGGGCAGTTCCACTTCCAGTGACCATTTCCTTTGCAATAGGAGCACTCAGTTTCAGGTTTGGGCTTCTTCACAGGAGTGGAAACTTGCTTGCCATTTTTCTTGAAGTTCCATTGCCCTTTTTCTTGAAACTAGTGGTCTTGTTAACCATCAACTCTTGTTATTTCTTGATTTCTAGCTTCGTTGATTTTAGCATCGCGAAGAGCTTGGGAATCGTTTTTCGTCATCCCTTGCATATTATACTTCATCACGAAGTTCTAGTAACTTTGTGATAGTGACTAGAGAACTCTGTCAATCACTATCTTATCTGGAAAATTAACTCCCACTTGATTTAAGCGATTGTAGTACCCAGACATTCTGAGCACATGCTCACTAGCTGAGATATTCTCCTCCATCTTGTAGGCAAAGTACTTGTCAGAGGTCTCGTACCTCTCGACATGGGCATGAGTCTGAAATACCAATTTCAACTCTTGGAACATCTCATATGCTCCGTGATGTTCAAAACGTTTTTGAAATCCCGGTTCTAAGCCATAAAGCATGGCGCACTAAACTATCAAGTAGTCATCCTATGAGCTTGTCAAACGTTCATAACGTCTGCATCTGTCCTGCAATAGGTCTGTCACTTAGCGGTGCATTAAGGACATAATTCTTCTATGCAGCAATGAGGATAATTCTTAGATCACGGACCCCGTCCATATCATTCCTACTATCATCTTTCAACTTTTCTCTAGGAACATATCAAAAATATATAGGAGCTATATCGCGAGCTATTGATCTACAACATAGATATGCAAATACTATCAGGACTAAGTTCATGATAAATTAAGTTCAATTAATCAAATTACGTAAGAACTCCCACTTAGATAGACATCCCTCAAGTCCTCTAAATGATACGTGATCCAAATCAACTAAACCATGTCTGATCATCATGTGAGATGGAGTAGTCATCAATGAAGAACATCTCTATGTTGATCATATCTACTATATGATTCACGTTCGACCTTTCGGTCTCTAGTGTTCCGAGGCCACGTCTGTACATGCCAGGCTCGTCAAGTTTAACCCGAGTATTCCACATGTGCAAAACTGTCTTGCACCCGTTGTATGTGAACGTAGAGTCTATCACACCCGATCATCACGTGGTGTCCCAGCACGACGAACTGTCGCAACGATGCATACTAAGGGAGAACACTTATACCTTGAAATTTAGTTAAGGGATGATCTTATAATGCTACTGCCGTACTAAGCAAAATAATATGCATAAAAGATAAACATCACATGCAATCAAAATATGTGACATGATATGGCCATCGTCATCTTGTGCTTTTGATCTCCATCTCCAAAGCATCATTATGATCTCCATCGTCACCGGCTCGACACCTTGATCTCCATCGTAGCGTTGTGATCGTCTCGCCAACTATTGCTTCTACAACTATCGCTAACGCATAGTGATAAAGTAAAGCAATTACATGGCGTTTGCATTTCATACAATAAAGAGACAACCATAAGGCTCCTGCCGGTTGCCAGATATCTTACAAAACATGAACATCTCATACAATAACGTTTATCACATCATGTCCTGACCATATCATTGAAGGAAAAATTCCCTAGAGGCAATAATAAAGTTGTTATTTATTTTTCCTTATATCATGATAAATGTTTATTATTCATGCTAGAAATGTATTAACCGAAAACTTAGTACATGTGTGGATACATAGACAAACAGAGTGTCCCTAGTATGCCTCTACTTGACTAGCTCATTGATCAAAGATGGTTATGTTTCCTAGCCATAGACATGAGTTGTCATTTGATTAACGGGATCACATCATTAGGAGAATGATGTGATTGACTTGACCCATTCCGTTAGCTTACCACTTAATCGTTTAGTATGTTGCTATTGCTTTCTTCATGACTTATACATGTTCCTATGACTATGAGATTATGCAACTCCCGAATAATGGAGGAACACCTTGTGTGCTATCAAACGTCACAACGTAACTGGATAATTATAAAGATGCTCTACAGGTGTCTCCGATGGTGTTTTTTGAGTTGGCATAGATCGAGATTAGGATTTGTCACTCTGTGTTTCGGAGAGGTATCTCTAGGCCCTCTCGGTAATGCACATCACTATAAGCCTTGCATGCAATGTAACTAATGAGTTAGTTGTGGGATGATGCATTACGGAACGAGTAAAGAGACTTGCCGGTGACGAGATTGAACTAGGTATGATGATACCGACGATCGAATCTCGAGCAAGTAACATACCGATGACAAAGGGAACAATGTATGGTGTTATGCGGTTTGGTCGATAAAGATCTTCGTAGAATATGTAGGAGCCAATATGAGAATCCAGGTTCCACTATTGGTTATTGACCGGAGATGTGTCTCGGTCATGTCTACATAGTTCTCGAACCCGTAGGGTCCGCACGCTTAATGTTCGATGACGATTTGTATTATGAGTTATGTGATTTGATGACTGAAGTTTGTTCAGAGTCCTGAATGAGATCACAGACATGACGAGGAGTCTCGAAATGGTCGAGAGGTAAAGATTCATATATTGGAAGGCTATATTCGGACATCGGAAAGGTTTCGAGTGATTCGGGTATTTTTCGGAGAACCGGGGAGTTATGGGAATTCACCGAGGGAAGTATTGGGCCTTATTGGGCTTTAGTGGAAAGGAAAGAAGGGCCACAAGGGGAGGCAGTGCCCCCCCATGGGCTGGTCCGAATTGGACTAGGAGGGGGCGGCGCCCCCCTCTTTCCTTCTCCCTCTCCCTCTCCTTCCTTCTTCTCCTACTTGGAATAGGAAAGGGGGAAACCTACTCCTACTAGGAGTAGAAACCCCCCTTGGGCGCGTCCCTTGAGGCCGGCCCTTCTCCTCCTCCCCTCCTTTATATACGGGGGAGGGGGGCACCCCATAGACACACAAGTTAATTTCTTAGCTGTGTGCGGTGCCCCCCTTCACAGAAACACACCTCGGTCATATCGTTGCAGTGCTTAGACAAAGCCCTACGCCGGTAACTTCATCATCACCGTCTCACGCCATCGTGCTGACGAAACTCTCCCTTGGCCTCAGCTGGATCAAGAGTACGAGGGACGTCATCGAGCTGTACGTGTGCAGATCACGAAGGTGTCGTGCGTTCGGTGCTTGATCGGTTGGATCGCGAAGACGTTCGACTACATCAACCACGTTACTTAACGCTTTAGCTTTTAGTCTACGAGGGTACGTGGACACAGTCTCCCCGCTCGTTGCTATGCTCTCCTAGATAGATCTTGCGTGATCGTAGGATTTTTTTTTTGAAATACTACGTTCCCCAACAATCACATCACAACATGCTCTGCAAAAACAAGTTAGACGTCCTATACTTTGTTGTTGAAAGTTTTACATGGTTGCTACAGGCTTCTAGCCAGAACCATTCTTACCTACGCATAAAACCACAACAGTGTTTCATCAAGTTTACTGTTTTAACCTTCTTCAAGGACCGGTCGCAGTCAAATTCGATTCAACTAAATTAGGAGAAACAGACACCCGCCACCCACCTTTATGCAAAACTAGTGGCATGTCAGTCGGTGAAACCGGTCTCATGTGCGTGGACATGTAAGGTTGGTCAAGGCCGCTTCATCCCACAATACCGCCGAATCAAAATAAGACATTGGTGGCAAGCAGTATGTAACATCCCAAATTTTCAATTTGGAATGTTATACATTAGGTCATCTTAGCATATCATATTTTATTGCATTTTGGCTTGATCCTAGAAATTCTACGCAACTCAAGGACCAACAGAGAGAGTTGGGGATTTTGTTATTTTCATATTTGAGTTTTCTCGAATTTTGAAAAGAGGATCGTTTGATTTTAATTAATTTCTCTTCGAATATTTCTTTTATGAAAATAAAAGAGAGGGGATAAAATGACTTCTCAAAATAAAGAAATATTGGAGATTTAATGTTAAAATCAAATAAGAGTTTTATTCGGATTTTTATCGCTATTTTATTTGAATTAGGAAAAATATGTGTTTTTCAAAATTGCATTAGAGGCCCAAATAAATGTTCACCTTGTCCGGCATATTTTTAGAGGACGGGGAAATTTTATTTCAGGATTTTTGGAGTCCGTTTAGTATTTCTTTTCCTTGTTTTTCTGTGCGGATTTTTTTTTTTAAAAATCAACCGACCTACGGGCCGTGCCCGAGCCGAATTCCTTCGGCCGGGGGCTTTATAAGCCGCAGCCTAAGCCGCCGAGGCCGCAACCCCGTAGCCCACCAGCCCGCCCCGCCGAAACCCTAGCCGCGCCAGCCCACCGCCGCCGCCCGCGCCAAGCGCCGCCGCACCGCGCCGCCCCGTCGCCGACCCGCCGGAGCCGCGCCGCCGCCTCGCCACCTCGCCGCCGTCGCCGGAGTTCGCCTGAGCCGCCGGAGTTCGCCGCCACCGCCGCCGGTTTCCTTTGACTGGTTCAGTTTTTCGGTAAAAACCTAGATCCGTTTTTTTATTTTAGACCAGTTTTTTGGTTTATTTATTTAGCGAACGCCCGTTCGTTCGTTCGTTTTAATGAACGGTTTTCACCGTTTAACCGCAGACAGCGAACGTTCATTCGTTAGTCTGTTCGTCAGTTTTTCTTTTTCTCAGATTTTTCGTGATTATTTTCGATCGCGATTTCTGATCCGATTTTCATTTTAGTTTAACTTTTCGCTTGTTTATCTGAATCAGGCGATTCAAGCGCCTAGAGTTTTG
The DNA here is from genome assembly GCF_018294505.1 of Triticum aestivum. NCBI lineage: Eukaryota > Viridiplantae > Streptophyta > Magnoliopsida > Poales > Poaceae > Triticum > Triticum aestivum. The sequence goes on from NC_057803.1 coordinate 513,712,598, forward strand.
TCTCGAAGCCCTCTTTCTATTTAATCAACTTAAATAAGTTTTTGCTACTGTAAAATTTGACTTTAGTCCAGATTAGTAATCGAAGCTTGTTTCTTTCGCAGTTTGAGTTTTGTTGCTTCATTTGTTTCGATTCTTTTTGCAAACCGGAGTTCTTAAGTTGAACTTTCTGGTTAGATCTTCTTATTTGAGTTTTACCCGTGCATCTTTGCTTGATTGCTTATTGTATGCTTGTTTGATTGCGATAGAGTACACGGAGTGTCAAGCGTGCTACTACGAGTCTCTAGGTTTCACGGATCATCAGCAAGGAAAGTAACACTTTGATCATACCCCTTTACTACCCAGTTTTATTGCATTAGATCAATCCTCAAACAATTGCATGATTTGGATCTGAATATGTGGGTTTTGGAAAGTAGATGATGTAGTACCTATTCACCTGTTTATTATCAAACCTTTGGGAGTTACTTCTACGTTGCTTATATTACTACGCTATGCTCGTAGACGTGGTTTGGGTTTGAGTGTATTCATGACAGATGTGAGTATTGTTAATTAATGGTTAACTTAAGGTGGCAACTTTAATACACATCTGGGTGGATTGAGGCACCTGGGGAACCCAATGTTGCCTGTATTTTTGGAAATCCTGGGGTACCGTGTGATTCTCCTATGGACTGCCACCCAGGCTCAAAGGGATCATAAGATTATTCATGATAGAAACTTCCGTGTGCAGCCACATGCCATTATGGGCTCTGGCATAGTTGAGTAAGTGGTGGGAAACCTTTCCATGATGGGCTAGCAGATGTAGGGGATTGTAGGTGTACAGGCCTATCTATCGGTTAAGGGGACCTCTTTGGAAAGACTGTGTCTCGGTCATCCGTTTCTCAAACATCATGTAGTGAGAGAAATTCAACAGAGGAGATCGAGTCTTGTGGAAAAAAGTGCGCAAACCTCTGCAGAGTGTACAAACTAATCATGGTTAGCCGTGTCCCCGGTTATGGACATCTTGAGTATCTAGTTCTTGGATTATCATGTGGATCTCATCACTCTTAATATAATTTGATTGGGTTTAATGATGATGCTTAATTGGGATTGAGTTGGGTGAACCTTCTCAATGTTTAACAACCACCATGATAGTTAAATAAAATTTATTCCTTTGTTGTAGGGAAAAACTAGCTTTCCGCAAAACATATTAACCATACAGCCTCCACCAGCCATATATGCATGTGGTGATAGCATTATTCTATTCATTACTCTCTTGTGTTACATTGCCAGCATATTCCATGTGCTGACCCGTTTCGGGCTGCAACGTATCATGTTGCAGACTTTTCAGAAGATGAGTAAGGAGCCTTAGGGCGTGGTCTTTCACTCAGTGATGCCGTTGGAGTTGATGGACTCACTTTATCTTCCAAGCCTTCCACTGTTATCGTATTAGATGGCCTTAAGCCATATTTATTGTAATAAGCTCTCTTTTGAGACATTCGATGTAATAAGTGTGTGATTGCTACTCTATTATAAATCCTCAAGTACTGTGCGTGTCAGTATTACCGATCCAGGGATGACACTGATGCACAGAGATCAGACCGTTTGAGGTCTGGTCACTACAAGATGGTGTCATAGCACACGTTGACTATAGGACACGACCACTAAGCTAAAGCCCTAGATCACTACTCTCTTCTCATTTCTGACTCCTCTCCATTTTCTACTCTTTAGGATGGCGGACACAAGGAACAAGTTTGCACAACCAGATGAAGACACACCTTTTGGACGCCACTTGAAGGAAATCACTAGGTACCTGAACATCGGAATACCAAGCTTCACCGGGACTTACAACGCCACTTTACCAGAAGAGGAGCACTGGATGATTCAAGTTCAAGTTCCAGGAAGGACATTTACGCCAGTCAGTAAGCTCATAGAGTTTTCCTTTGATGCACCAACCCGGAGTCTAGGAAAGAGTATGGCAGCCCACATCACCATGGGACGCATTGGAGAAGTTTACCACAAGGATCTCAAGGATACTATCTACCAGATTTGTGGGCATCGAGATGAGTAATGGGATATGATTAGCACCAGGAAGGATAGATCCATTGCAGCTTTCATCCAGGAGTTAAACCAGCACATTCGTCGCCAGGAGAACCGGATGTGCGCAGGCATGATAGATCTGAAGAAGGCGATGACCAGGATCACGGAGCTGGAGGAAGAACTCGAGTCTACACGCGATGGATACGAGGAGGAAATGACGATACTAGTGGAGATGAATGATGATCTGACAAGGAAGCTAGGAATATTCATGGGAGACCCCGCGCCAGGAGGATAAGACGATGATTCTACTTGCCCGGAGAACTACATCATCATCGACGACACCGACTCGGACCCCGACGATAGCGATGATGACTATGTTGATGAAGCTGGAGCGGATATTATGGAGTCTTCCACCGATCAATTTTTCTAGTCGACCACCATATCAGTAGTAGTATCCCACCATGTATATAGTATAGTCTGAGCACTTTTGTAACGATAGTTCTAGACCGATTGTATGCCCTTGCTTGATTGATTGAGTGATATGATTGTGCTTGTCTCATGTGCATATGGGTAGTGTTTTCTCACTAGACCTCATTCTATTCTATTCTCTTCCCTCTAAACCCTCAGATGCCTCTGAGACATGACCCCGGATTTACCTTTCCACCGGAGCTCACTCAGTTGATCCAGCAGCAGAATACCTTGATGCGGTTGTTAGTTCAGAACCAAGGCAACAACAACAACAACAACAACAACAACAACCCACCACCACCACCCCTAGTTGACAACTTAGCCCGTTTTCTGAGGTTGCAGCCGCCAGTGTTTTCCATTAGCACCGAGCCGATAGTGGCAGATGATTGGCTCCGCAGGATTGGAAGGGAGTTAACCACTGCAGGATGCACATATGCTGAGAAGGTGTGTTTTTCCGCGCACCAATTGGATGAACCAGCGGCCTCATGGTGGGAAAATTACACTATCACCTATCCTATAGCCAATGTTACATGGGACCAGTTCTAGCAGACCTTTCGCACTGCCCATGTATCAGTAGGAGCTATGGCCATGAAGAAGCATGAGTTTCGCAACTTACGCCAAGGAGGACGCATAGTTGGCCAGTATGTTGATGATTTTAGTAAGCTAGCATGTTATGCCCCAGATGACGTTGCTACAGATGCAGCTAAGTAGGAGAAGTTTCTAGAAGGACTGAATGATGAGCTGAGCATGCAGTTGATGGTGGCAAATTTCAATAACTACCAGGAGTTAGTAGATAGAGCTCTCATGATTGAAGGGAAGCAGCAGCAGATTGATAACCGCAAGAGGAAGTATGGACAAGGGAAGTATAATTCTGGAGCTCAGCAGAAACCCCGTTTTACCCGGAACTCGGGAGGACCCCTTCAGCATAACCATGGAGGTCACAGTCACACTAGAGGGAGTTTGCACAACCATAGTGGCTCCAAGAACGGGAATGGTAATGGAGGAAGCAACAGACAGAACCGCTCCAACCCAGCAACCCCCGCCAAGAAAGATCTAAGCCACGTTACTTACTACAAGTGCCAGAAGACCGGACATTACGCCAATGAATGTCTTGAAGCTAAGCATGGAAATGGCAATGGAAATTCTGGGAAGAAGCCCAACCCTTTCAACAGGGGACAAGTGAACCATGTTAACATCGAGGAGATTGAAGCCCAGCCAGATGCAGTAATAGGTAAGTTTTTGGTTAAGTCATTACTGCAGTCGTTCTTTTTGATACTGGTGCATCGCATTCATACATATCAAGGGGATTTGTGGATAAGTATAAGCTGCCCACCAAAGTTCTTAGTACACCTATGTTAGTGAGCTCGCCAGGAGCAGAGTATATGGCAAGCCAAGGATGTTTTCAGATGCCATTGACCATAGGTAGGCATGTTTTCCCCTCGGATCTGATAATTTTGGAGTTGCAAGGTTTGGATGTGATTCTGGGTATGGATTGGCTATCGGTGTATGGAGGAAACATCGATTGCGCTAGTAAGTCGATTTTGCTCACCACCCCAGAAGGAAGAAGGATCAAGTATGTATCCCGACATGTGCCGATTAGGACTCAAGTAAATTCCTTATCAGGAGTTGTACATGAGGAACTACCAGTGGTGAGGGATTTTCCAGATGTATTTCCAGAAGAGTTGCCAGGCATGCCACCGGATAGAGACATCGAGTTTTTGATTGAGCTTTTGCCAGGCACAGGCCCAATATTTAAGAGACCGTATAGGATGCCTGCACAGGATTTAGAGGAAATTAAGAAGATTAAGGAGTTACTGGATAAATGATATATTCGCCCAAGCTCATCACCTTGGGGATCACCAGTAATTCTAGTGGAGAAGAAGGATGGATCGCTGAGGATGGTTGTTGATTATCGAGGATTGAATGAGGTGATGATCAAGAACAAGTACCCACTGCCAATGATCAATGATTTGTTTGATCAGCTGCAAGGAGCTAAGGTGTTTTCCAAGATCGATCTATGATCAGGGTACCACCAGCTGAAGATTCGAGAGCAGGACATACCTAAGACAGCTTTTACCACGAGGTACGGGCTATATGAGTATACCGTTATGTCATTTGGCCTCACTAACACACCTGCCTATTTCATGAACATGATGAACAAGGTGTTTATGGAGTTTTTGGATAAGTTTGTTGTGGTGTTCATTGATGATATTCTGGTCTACTCGAAGAATGAAGAGGAGCATAAAGAGCATTTGCGATTAGTACTTGGGAAGCTTAGAGAACATCGCCTATACGCCAAGTTCAGCAAGTGTGAGTTTTGGTTGAAGGAAGTTGGATTCCTTGGACATGTTATATCCGAAGAAGGAATAGCGGTAGACCCCGCCAAAGTTGTCACTATGACAAATTGGGAGGCACCCACGTCAGTTGGAGAGATCCGGAGTTTTCTTGGACTCGCATGATACTACCGGAGGTTCATTGAGAATTTCTCGAAGATTGCAAAGCCTATGACGGAGTTGTTAAAAAAGGACACCAAGTTCAAATGGACTGAGGAATGTGAGGCCAGTTTTCAGGAGTTGAAGAAACGCTTGGTTACATCACCAGTGTTGATCCTGCCAGATCAACGCAAGGATTATGAGGTGTATTGCGATGCTTCTCGTCAAGGACTTGGAGCAGTGCTTATGCAGGAAGGAAGAGTTGTTTCATATGCCTCACGACAGCTTAAACCCCATCAGTTAAATTATGCTACGCATGATTTGGAGTTAGCAGCCGTAGTGCATGCGTTGAAGACTTGGAGACATTTTCTCATTGAAAAACATTGTGAGGTATACACGGATCACAAGAGTTTGAAGTATATCTTCACGCAGAAGGAGTTGAATCTCAGGCAGAGGAGATGGTTGGAACTCATTAAGGATTATGACATGAAGTTGCACTATCATCCCGGAAAGGCTAACGTAGTAGCCGATGCGTTGAGCCACAAGAGTCATGTCAATACACTCATGACTGGAGAGTTACCCAAGGAGTTAGCAGAGTATCTTCGCGAGCTATGTTTGGAGATAGTTCCGAGAGGCTATGTAGCAGCATTGGAGATTCAGTCTACTTTGATGGATAAGATCGGAGAAGCTCAGAATATGGACAAGGAGATTGCCGAGATAAAGGAAAGGATGAGCAAAGGAAAGGCTAAAGGATTTCGTGAGGATGAGCATGATACCTTATGGTTCGAGGACCGCGTATATGTACCAAATGATCGGGAGATCAGGAAGCTGATTTTGCAGGAGGCCCATGATTCGCCATATTCGATTCACCCAGGAAATACTAAAATGCACCTGGATTTGAAGGATAGTTTCTAGTGGACCGGAATGAAGAAGGATATTGCAGAGTATGTAGTAGTTTGTGATGTATGTCAGAGAGTGAAGGCAGAGCATCAGAAGCCAGCAGGATTTCTACAACCATTGCCGATACCCGAATGGAAGTGGGACAACCTAGGTATGGATTTTATCACGGGATTGCCCAGGACTCATTCAGGCTATGACTCGATATGGGTTATAGTCGATCGTTTGACGAAAATAGCTCATTTCATCCCAGTGAAGACCACTTACTCCAGTGCTAAGTTAGCAAAGATATACATGACCAGGATCGTATGTTTGCATGGAGTTCCAAAGACCATTGTATTAGATAGAGGAACCCAGTTTACCTCAAAGTTTTGGAATCAGTTGCATGAAACTTTGGGAACCAGGCTAAAGTTCAGTACAGTTTTTAACCCGCAGACAGATGGACAAACTGAGAGAGTCAATCAAATTCTGGAGGACATGTTGAGAGCTTGTGCACTAGATTATGGATCTAGTTGGGACGATAATTTGCCTTATGCAGAGTTCTCTTACAACAACAGCTATCAAGCCAGCTTGAAGATGGCCCCTTTCGAAGCATTGTACGAAAGGAGGTGCAGGACACCGTTGTTGTGGGATGAAGTTGGAGACCGATAGTTGTTTGGACCAGATTTGATTAAAGAGTCTGAAGAGAAGGTTAAGCTGATTCGCGATAGACTCAAGGTAGCCCAGTCCAGGAAAAAGAGCTATGCGGATTCTAAACGCAAGGAGACAATTTACAAAGTCAGAGACAGAGTGTATCTTCGTGTATCACCCCTTCGAGGAGTGAAGCGCTTTGGAGTTAAGGAAAAGTTAGTACCATGTTTTGTGGGGCCATATAAAGTTTTGGAACATATGGGAGAAGTTGCTTACAAGTTGGAATTGCCTGAAGGATTGTCAGGAGTTCACGATGTGTTCCACGTTTCTTAGTTGAAGAAGTGCCATGCAGAGATGGCTGATATCCCTCTGAGAGATACAGTGCCACTAGAAGCGATACAATTGGATAGTGATTTGACCTACGAGGAGAAGCCAGTCAAGATTCTCGAGTTTGCCAGCCGAGTTACACGCAGCAAAGTTATCAAGTTCTGTAAAGTTCAGTGGAGCCACCATACTGAAGATGAAGCCACCTGGGAACGAGAGGAAGACCTACGGAAAGATCACCCTCACCTATTTCCTAGCCAACCTGAATCTCAAGGACGAGATTCATCTTAAGGGGGGTAGGTTTGTAACATCCCAAATTTTCAATTTGGAATGTTATACATTAGGTCATCTTAGCATATCATATTTTATTACATTTTGGCTTGATCCTAGAAATTCTACGCAACTCAAGGACCCACGGAGAGAGTTGGGGATTTCGTTATTTTCATATTTGAGTTTTCTCGAATTTTGAAAAGAGGATCGTTTGATTTTAATTAATTTCTCTTTGAATATTTCTTTTATGAAAATAAAAGAGAGGGGATAAAATGACTTCCTCAAAATAAATAAATATTGGAGATTTAATGTTAAAATCAAATAAGAGTTTTATTCGGATTTTTATCGCTATTTTATTTGAATTAGGAAAAATATGCGTTTTTTGAAATTGCATTAGAGGCCCAAATAAATGTTCACCTTGTCCGGCATATTTTTAGAGGACGGGGAAATTTTATTTTAGGATTTTTGGAGTCCGTTTAGTATTTCCTTTCCTTATTTTTCTACACGGATTTTTTTTAAATCAACCGACCTACGGGCCGTGCCCGAGCCGGATTCCTTCGGCCGGGGCTTTATAAGCCGCAGCCTAAGCCACCGAGGCCGCAGCCCCGCAGCCCACCAGCCCGCCCCGCCAAAACCCTAGCCGCACCAGCCTGCCGCCGCCGCCCGCTGCCGACCCGCCGGAGCCGCGCCGCCGCCTCGCCACCTCGCCGGAGTTTACCGGAGCCGCCGGAGTTCGCTGCCGCCGGTTTCCTTTGACCGGTTCATTTTTTCGGTAAAAACCTAGATGCGTTTTTTAATTTTAGATTGGTTTTTTTCCGGTTTATTTATTTTAGACCGGTTTTTTCGGTTTACTTATTTAGCGAACGCCCGGGCATCTTTGCTTGATTACTTATTGTATGTTTGTTTGATTGTGATAGAGTACCCGGAGTGCGAAGCGTGCTACTATGAGTCTCTAGGTTTCACGGGTCATCAGCAAGGCAAGTAACACTTTGATCATACCCCTTTACTACCCAGTTTTATTGCATTAGATCAATCCTCAAACAATTGCATGATTAGGATCTGATTAATATGTGGGTTTTGGGAAGTAGATGAGGTAGTACCTATTCACCTGTTTATTATCAAACCTTTGGAAGTTACTTCTATGTTGCTTATTGTGACGCCCCCAATTGGACCGTACACTAATCATACATGCAAACATGTACGAGCAAGATTAGGGACTCATAGGAAGATATCACAACCCAACTCTTCAAATAAAATAAGTCATACAAGCATCATATTACAAGCCAGGGTCCTCGAGGGCTCGAATACAAGAGCTTGATCATAGACGAGTTAGCAGAAGCAACAATATCTGAGTACAGACATAAGTAAACAAGTTTGCCTTAAGAAGGCTAGCACAAACTGGGATACAGATCGAAAGAGGCGCAGGCCTCCTGCCTGGGATCCTCCTAAACTACTCCTGGTCGTCGTCAGCGGGCTGCACGTAGTAGTAGGCACCTCCAGTGTAGTAGGAGTCGTCGTCGACGGTGGTGTCTGGCTCCTGGACTCCATCGTCTGGTCGCATCAAATGGGTATAGAAAGGGGGAAAAGAGGGAGCAAAGCAACCGTGAGTACTCATCCAAAGTACTCGCAAGCAAGGAGCTACATTACAAATGTATGCATTGGTATCAAATGGAAAAGGGGGTCTCATATGTGGACTGAACTACAGAATGCCGGTATAAGAGGGGGATAGCTAGTCCTGTCGAAGACTATGCTTCTGGCAATCTCCATCTTGCAGCATGTAGAAGAGAGTAGATGGTAAGTTCACCAAGTAACATCGCATAGCATAATCCTAACCGATGATCCTCCCCTCGTCGCCCTGTGAGAGAGCGATCACCGGTTGTATCTAGCACTTGGAAGGGTGTGTTTTATTAAGTATCCGGTTCTAGTTGTCATAAGGTCAAGGTACAACTCCAAGTCGTCCTGTTACCGAAGATCACGGCTATTTGAATGGATTAACTTCCCTGCAGGGGTGCACCACGTTTCCCAACACGCTCGATCCCCTTTGTCTGGACACACTTTCCTGGGTCATGCCCGGCCTCGGAAGATCAACACGTCGCAGCCCCACCTAGGCACACCAGAAAGGTCAGCATGCCGGTCTAAATCCTATGCACGTAGGGGTCTGGGCCCATCGCCCATTGCACACCTGCACGTTGCGTGGGCGGCCGGAGAGCAGACCTAGCAACCTCCATTACAAAGGAAGTTGCGTTACGCGGTCCAACCCGATGCACGCCGCTCAATCGCTGACGTCACGAAGGCTTCAACTGATACCATGACGTCGAGTGCCCATAACTGTTCCTGCGTAGTTGGTTAGTGCGTATAGGCCAGTAGCCAGACTCAGATCAAATACCAAGATCTCGTTAAGCGTGTTATCTTGAAGTAACCGCGAACACCGACCAGGGCTAGGCCCACCTCTCTCCTAGGTGGTCTCAAGCTGCCCTGTCGCTCCGCCACAAAGTAACAGTCGGGGGCCGTTGGGAACTCAGGCCCACCACTACCTGGATGGAGCCACCTGTCCTTTCAGCCCCCTCATCAGAATCACATGCGGGTACTTTACGAGCCGACCCGGCTTTAGTCACCACCTGTATAGTATGTGAGAATGTACCCGTGATCACCTCCCGAGTGATCACGGCCCGATAGTATAGCATGGCAGACGGACAAGAATGTAGGGCCACTAATGATAAACTAGCATCCTATACTAAGCATTTAGGATTGCATGTAAGGTATCAACAATAGTAGCAAGGATAGGCTATGCATCAGAATAGGATTAATGAAAAGCAGTAACATGCTACACTACTCTAATGCAAGCAGTAGAGAGAAGAATAGGCGGTATCTAGAGATCAAGGGGGGGGGGGGGCTTGCCTGGTTGCTCTGGCAAGGAGGGGTCGTCAACACCGTAGTCGATCGGGGGTACCGGCAGCGTCTCGGGGTCTACCGGAAAGAAGTAACGGAGGGGGAACACAATAAATAGCAGAGCAAGCAAAGCAACACAAAGCATAACATGGCAATGCGCGGTTCTAGGGGTGACCTAACGCAGTATGAGGTGATACCGGTGAAGGGGGGAAACATCCGGGAAAATATACTCGGTGTTTCGCATTTTCGAACAAATGAATCAGAGGGGGAAAGTTGCGTGTTCACTATGCTAGGGATGCGTGGCGGACGAATGGGCCGCGCATCCGGATACGTCTCGTTGTTCTAAGCAACTTTCATGTACAAAGTTTTTTCATCCGAGCTACGGTTTATCTTATATTAATTTTAAAAGATTTAAATCATTTTTAGGATTTATTTAAATCAACATTATCCAGAATAGTGTTTGCTGACATCATCATGACGTCAGCAGTTGACCTGGTCATCCTGACAGGTGGGTCCCACTGGTCATAGACTGTTTAGTTAATTAACAGTAGTTAATTAGGTTAATTAGTCATTAGGTTAATTAATCATAATTAGTTAATCTAATCAGAATTAATTAAGTTAATTAATTAATTAATTAATTAATTAATTATTTCTTTCTTTTTAATTCTTTTTTAAATTTCGTTCTGGGGGGTGGGGTTGGGCCCCATGTGTCATTGGCCAAAGGCCATACAGGGCGCGGGCGACGGGTTACGGGCGCGCCCCATTCGGGCGCACGCCCAGGGGCACGCGGGCGTGGGTGCTGGCGGCCACGGTGGCGATGCGCGCGGGGTGGCTCGCCAGAGCCGCTGGAAGCAGCGACGGGCGGCCGGGCATGGAGGGGCGCCGGCGGCCAGGGCTAGCAGCGGAGCAGCAACGCGCAACAACGATGAGGGTGAAGTGCGACGGCAGCAGCATGCGGTAGCGGCAACGCAGCTGCAGCGGCGGCAGCTTGTGAGCGGGGAGGCGTGGCCTGGTGCGCGGGGCGCGCAACCAAGGCACGGCCTGGACGCGCAAGGCGGGCAGTCGAGCGCGGCGACCGCGGTGCAGGGGCGCGGCCCGCGGCGGGAGCGATTGGTGTGTGCGCGCGAGACGGCGTGGGCTGATACGTCTCCAACATATCTATAATTTTTGATTGCTCCATACTATATTATCTATTATTTTGGACATTATTGGCTTTATTATCCACTTTTATATTTTTTGGGACTAACCTATTAACCGGACGCCCAGCCCAGAATCGTTGTTTTTTGCCTATTTTAGGGTTTCGAAGAAAAGGAATATCAAACGGAGTCCAAACGGAATGAAACCTTCGGGAACGTGATTTTCTCAACAAACAAGACCCGGGAGACTTGGACCCTACGTTAAGAAAGGAAACATGAGGCCACGAGGTAGGGGGCGCGCCCACCCCCACCAGGCGCGCCCTCCACCCTCGTGGGCCCCCTGTTGCTCCACCGACGTACTCCTTCCTCCTATATATATATCCACGTATCCCCAAACGATCAGATACGGAGCCAAAACCCTAATTCCACCGCCGTGACTTTCTGTATCCACGAGATCCCATCTTGGGGCCTGTTCCGGAGCTCCGTCGGAGGGGGCATCGATCACGGAAGGCTTCTACATCAACACAATAGCCTCTCCGATGAAGTGTGAGTAGTTTACCTCAGACCTATGGGTCCATAGTTAGTAGCTTGATGGCTTCTTCTCTTTTTTGGATCTAAATACAATGTTCTCCCCCTCTCTTGTGGAGAACTATTCGATGTAATCTTCTTTTTGCGGTGTGTTTGTTGAGACCGATGAATTGTGGGTTTATGATCAAGTCTATCTATGAATAATATTTGAATCTTCTATAAATTCTTTTATGTATGATTGGTTATCTTTGCAAGTCTCTTCGAATTATTAGTTTGGTTTGGCCTACTAGATAGATCTTTCTTGCAATGTGAGAAGTGCTTAGCTTTGGGTTCAATCGTACGGTGTCCTTTCCCAGTGACAGTAGGGGCAACAAGGCACGTATTGTATTGTTGCCATCGAGGATAACAAGATGGGGTTTTCTTCATATTGCATGACTCTAGCCCTCTACATCATGTCATCTTGCTTAAGGCATTACTCTGTTTTTAACTTAATACTCTAGATGCATGCTGGATAGCGGTCGATGAGTGGAGTAATAGTAGTAGATGCAGGCAGGAGTCGGTCCACTTGTCTCGGACTGTAACACCCTGGATGTAACTACCTTATTTGTATTCCAACTCTTGCCATTTCTGGTTCTAAGTTATTCTATTTCCTCGTTGTCGGGTTTTTGTCTCCGTGTGTTTATGTCTTTGTCATGCATCTCATATCATGTCATCATGTGCATTGCATTTGCATACGTGTTCGTCTCATGCATTCGAGCATTTTCCCTGTTGTCCGTTTTGCATTCCGGCGCTCCTATGTCCCCCCGTGTCCCTTTCTACCTCTTTTCGTGTGCGGGTGTTAAACATTTTTGGATTGGACCAAGACTTGCCATGCGGCCTTGTTTACTACCGGTAGACCGCCTGTCAAGTTTCATACCATTTGGACTTCGTTTGATACTCCAACGATTAACCGAGGGACCGAAAAGGCCTCGTGTGTGTTGCAGCCCAAGACCCCTCCAAAGTGGCCCAAAACCCACCTAAACCTCCTCCATCACCTAGGCCGTTCGATCACGATCGCGTGGCCGCAAACCGCACCTCATTTGGAGCTTCCTAGCTCCCTCTACCTCTATATATAGGTCCCTCTTCCCCAAATCCCGGGTCTTCTCCCCCAAACCCTAAAAATTCGTCCTCCGCGCCGCCGGACGTGTCCGTTTCGGCCGGACATGCCCGCACCGGCGACCGCAGCCAATCCCCGAGCGCCACGTGGTGGGCGCGCCCACATCGCCGCCGCAGCCCGCATCTGGCCCTCCCGGCCCGCGCGGCGCCGCGCCCCGCCGCCTCTCCTCTCCGCCCGAGCCGCCGCCTGCTCCACCCAGTTCGCCGGCGACGACCACCGCCGCCGCCATTATCAACCGCTGCGGCCGCCATCGAAGCCCGCCGCCCCGTGTGCCGACGACCGCAGGCGCCAATGCCGACCACCGCGGGAGCCGCGCCTCGTCGTCCGGTGCCCTCCCCCGTCGCCGGAGCGCCTCGGCCGGCCGGATCCAACCCCCTCTCCGGCTAGCAGCTCCTGTTCCGGCGAGGAAGGCCAACCATCCTCGATCTCTGTGCGCCAGCTACAGTTCCGGCCCGATCCGATCTGGAAAACCCTAGTCCACTCGGTTGACTTTTCCCTCTCGCTCTTTAACTTTTTGCATTCTTTGACGCATCATAACTTCATCATTGTAGCTCTGATTCGTGCGTGTAGCATATCAAAATGTTCGTCTCGACGAGTACATCATTTCACCTCATTGCTTCATTTTCATTTGAGCTCATCTTGATGCCCAAAATGCTGTTGGAAGAGGGCTATGTGATGTTAGTTTCAGATCTAGTTCAGCAAATGCACTTTTGTCATTTTTGCCATGATTAATGTGTGCATGCTATGATCCTGGGCTCTAAATGTGTTTTGAAGTATGCCATGTCATCTTTACAGGGGTGTATGCCATGTATTTTTGTGATCTTTGTGGTGACTAGCACAAGCATGCAAAGTAGCTTACTCAATGATGCTGATTTCAGGGACTTGGAATTTTACCAAGTCCTTGCCCTGTCATTATTTTTATGCCACATGTTCATGTTGTTTCCTAGTGATCCGTGCCTCTTTTGAGCATGATCAGTAAGGATGTTTTGTAGATAATGTTGTTCTCTATCCATCCATGTCTTTGTTTGCATTTATAGAGCACCCTAGCTTGACTCAATCGAGCTCTACTTTTGCTATAAAATGTTCCTGGCAGCTTGTTAACATGTTTAGCGATTTTGCCGAGCTTGTTGTTGTTGATCCGTGCATGCTATGTTGTTGTTCTTGCCATGTCTAGCTTCCATGCCATGTCTACTTGCTGGGTGTATGCTTAGTTTTTCATGCAATGCCTCGTAGTGAGTGCATCGAGCTTGTAAACATGCCTACTTGTTATCTGTTTGCCATGTTCCAGTTTTTCACTAAGTCTGAATCTGTTTATGTTTTTGCTATGTTCACATGCTTGCGATTGTATTTTCTGATCCCTTTTGGCTCATGGTCACTAAGGGACTTTTGTTGTATGCTTTGAGTAGCTTCATGCCATGCCTTGCTTTGCCATGATAAGTTCCTGTAGCATGTAGTTTTCATGCTCTAAACATTGTTTCCTGATGTTAAATTCCTGACTTGTTGATAATTTCACTAAGTCTGAAACCAGTAATCTTTTGCACTTTTGCCATGCTTGTTTGAGCTTGCTATTGAGTGAATTAGCCGTAGCTAAGTGTTCATCTTTTGTCAAGCATCATGGGTGGATCCCTGCCATGTATTTTGTTGTCATGTTGTAGTGCTGTAGCATGTTGTTCTTGATGCATTTAGAAGACTACTTGCTGTAAATCGCAGACCAGTGCCATATTTGTTTTGCTTGCCATTTCCAAGCCGTGCATCCGATTCCGATGATCTTTATATCGATTTCAACCGAAATCAACTCCTATTTCTAGTGGCACTCTTTGTTTTCCAAGTTGAGTCCAGGTTCAATCATTCCTTTCCAAATCATGCATATGCATCGCATAACGCATCCCGCATATCATACTATGTTTGCATCATGTTGTTTGAGCATTGCACGTGGTTGATTGTGTTCCTTTTGCTTTTTGTTCTTGCTTGGGTAGAGTCGGGAGACGAGTACGTGATCGAGGAGCCCGTTGAGTACGTTTACAAGGATCAAGGAAACTCTGAGAACTTTGCAGGCAAGATGACCATACCCTCGAAATCACTTCTATCTTTGCTTGCTAGATGCTCGCTCTTTTGCTATGCCTATGCTACGAGACCTACCACTTGCTTATCATGTCTCCCATATTGCCATGTCAACCTCTAACCCACCTTGTCCTAGCAAACCATTGTTTGGCTATGTTACCGCTTTGCTCAGCCCCTCTTATAGCGTTGCTAGTTGCAGGTGAAGATTGGAGATCGTTCCTTGTTGGAACTTGTTTATTATTGGGATATCATCATATTATCTTGTTTATCTTAATGCACCTATATACTTGGTAAAGGGTGGAAGGCTCGGCCTTATGCCTGGTGTTTTGTTCCACTCTTGCCGCCCTAGTTTCCATCATATTGGTGTTATGTTCCCGGATTTTGCGTTCCTTACACGATTGGGTTATAATGGGAACCCCTTGATAGTTCGCCTTGAATAAAACTCCTCCAGCAATGCCCAACATTGGTTTTACCATTCGCCACCTAGCCTCTTTTTCGCTTGGGTTTCCGGAGCCCAAGGGTCATCTTTATTAAACCCCCCGGGCCAGTGCTCCTTTGAGTGTTGGTCCAAAACAGAGCCACTTGCAGCACCACCTCGGGGAAACTTGAGGGTTGGTTTTAGTTGTACGTAGTGTTCATATGAGTGTGCCCTGAGAACGAGATATGTGCAGCTCCTATCGGGATTTGTCGGCACATTCAGGCGGTGTTGCTGGACTTGTTTTACCATTGTCGAGATGTCTTGTAACCGGGATGCCGAGTCTGATCGGATTGTCTTGGGAGAAGGAATATCCTTCATTGACCGTGAGAGCTTGTGATGGGCTAAGTTGGGACTCCCCTGCAGGGATTTGAACTTTCGAAAGCCGTGCCCACGGTTATGGGCAGATGGGAATTTGTTAATGTCCGGTTGTAGATAAACTGAAACTTAACTTAATTAAAATGCACCAACCGCGTGTGTAACCGTGATGGTCTCTTCTCGGCGTAGTCCGAGAAGTGAACACGGTGTTGGAGTAATGCTTGACGTAGGTTGTTCTAGGATCACTTCTTGATCATAGTTGTTCGACCGTGCTTTTGCCGTCTCTTCTCACTCTCATTTGCGTATGTTAGCCACCATATATGCTAGTCGCTTGCTGCAGCTCCACATCATACCTTTTACTCTTCCTATAAGCTTAAATAGTCTTGATCGCGAGGGTGTGAGATTGCTGAGTCCCCGTGACTCACATTTTACTTCCAAAACTAGATGCAGGGACCGATGATACCGCTCCAGATGATATGACTGAGCTCAAGTGGGAGTTCAATGAAGACTCTCGTCGTTACTATGTGTCTTTCCCAGATGATCAGTAGTGGTGCCCAGTTGGGGCGATCGGGGACTATGTTGCATTGGGGTTTATCTTCATTTTGGTTCCGTAGTCGGACCTGGAGTGTATTTGGATGAATGTAATGATATTTATGCATTGTGTGACATGGCGAGTGTAAGCCAACTATGTATCTCTTTCCCTTATGTATTACATGGGTTGTTGTGAAGATTACCTCACTTGTGACATTGCTTTCAATGCGGTTATGCCTCTATGTCGTGCTTCGACACGTGGGAGATATAGTCGCATCGAGGGCGTTACAAGTTGGTAATCAGAGCCTTCCCCGACCTTAGGAGCTCCTTGCTTGATCGAATTGTTAGCGTTGCTGAGTCTAGAAAAATGTTTTGAGACATTTAGGATTTATATATATCGGAGAGTAGGACTTCTTTTTACTCCTCAGTCCCTTCATCGCTCTGGTGAGGCATCCTGATGTAGAGTTTTGACCCTTCTCTTCTCAAATTTCACTAAAAAAAATTTAGGATCACACGGGTATCTTGGAATCGTTCTGATGGTTTTGTGACGAGAACATTGTTCTTGGTGCCTCCTGACATTTAGGGGTTGTGGCAGTGTCCCGGGGAGTTGAGCTCCGAGGTGTTGTCGTCACAATTTTATCGTTGAGATTCTGGAATACCTAAGTTTCGCCGATATCGAAAATCTCTTTTATGCAGTTGTTGGTGAGATAACCTCGACGCCACCCAGTACAGGGGCGGGAGTTCGGGAGTATTGCCATAACTCGTATAATGGATGCTTTTCGAAGGTTGAGGTAAATGGTTTCCGAAGTTTTCTTGGTTATGTGTTGAAGGATGGATACAGCTGGATGTAGGATTTGCTAGCTTTGGGTGAGATATTATGCTTCCCCTGTATCCCCAACACCTTATTGCATAACCGGAAAGGTTCGGGAGTTTCATAGGTGGGAATTCATGTAGCTCTAGTATTTCTTCCATGGATATTTGGTTTGTGATTGGGTAATCCTTACCAAGTATTTGCTCTTGTCCGTACCTTGTTGCTTTATTTCTTCTACCTCTATCTAAGTGGCTTCTCAATTTATGGAAGTGTGACCATGTCGATTGGAATGCATTCGTTCATTTTGTTCGGATGTGAAGACTATATGTTGCAATTTTGATCCATTTGTTTCAGCTTGAATATTTGTCTGTCAAGATGCTAATGGATGTCACCCTCTCCAGGATGGCTCCTCCAACGCGCACGACTCTGAATCCTGATCCGCCACCACCACCTCCACCTTCGGAGGCATGGTAAGCTATGATGGCCGCTACCAATGCAAACACGCAGCTGATCATGCAGCTCTTGCAAGAGCGCAACCAAGGGAATCATGGCCATGGCAACAATCAGAATCAGTTTGCTACACTCAACCAGTTCCTCGCTAACTAGCCAAAGACCTTCAGCAACTGTGTCGAGGCCTCAGACGCTAATGATTGGCTCGTGGATATCTGCAAGCATTTTGAGTGCAGCAACGTCAGGCCTGAGGACTTTGTCAAGTTTGCCTCCTTCCAACTCAAAGACCAAGCTGCAGAATGGTTTCAGCAATACAAAGATTCCAGAGGAGGCCGTGTGATTACCTGGGATGAATTCCGTCAAGACTTCAAAGCTCATCACATTCCTCAGAGTGTTGTTGAGAGCAAGCATGAGGAATTCCGCAACTTGAAGCAAGGCAGCTTGTCTTTTTACCAGTATAACATTCTGTTCCAGAGGCTCGCTCGTTTCGCCAAGCAAGACGTCCCTGACGAGAAGAGCATGATTTATCAGTTCAGGGGTGGCCTCTGAGAAGATCTCCAACTAGCTCTCATCCTGTTTGAGCCGAAGAAGTACGATGAGTTCTACAATATGGCAATGAAGCAAGAGACTGATCAACTCAAGTGCGATGCTTCCAAGATGCGAGTCAGAGATGCTACTCCTTCTTCCTCAACTCAAGTGGCTAAGCAGCAAAAGTATTGGCTGCCTCCTCCTCCGTTCCGTCACCCTTATCAGCAGAAGAGCAAAGGTGGCAATGGATCTTCCCACCCACCCAACCCTGGCTTTCAGAACAAGACTTTGTCTCAAGCTCCAAGATCAAGTGCTCCGTATCACCGTCCGCTCTCGGAGGTCACGTGCAACAAATGTCAGTAGAAGGGTCACTATGCCAACAAATGCTTCAATCAGAGGCATCTTCCTCCACCTCCTCCTGTGAGATCTGCTAGCAACGCAGTGGTCAAGCATAATCCCAAGCACGCCAAGGTCAACATGATGAACGCAGCTCAGGCAGAGGACTTGTCAGATGTCATTTTGGGTAACCTTCCTGTTAACGATGTTCCTGCAAAAGTTCTCTTTGACACTGGTGCATCGCTTTCTTTTATTTCTACACCATTTGTTGCCAAGCATGAATTTGTGACCGAAAAGATTCCTTTCCCGTTGAAGATTGTGTCCCCGGGCAAGCAAATGACATCTAACAATTGCGTCACGGATGTTACTATCATGTTGGGCGACTATAAGTTTCTATCCTCTCCAGTGGTCCTTGGTAACTCGGATATCGATCTTATTCTTGGAATGGACTGGCTTTCTAAGCACAAGGCTCAGCTTGATTGTGCTGCCAGGCAGATTCAATTGACTCATTCGTCTGAGGATGTAATTGTCTTTGCCGCAAGGGATGATACCATTCGACTATTTTCTCTCAATGAGAAGGGCGAGCTGGATGCCATCTCGCAGATTCCGGTTGTTTGCGAATATCAAGACGTCTTTCCAGAAGGGCTTCCAGGAATGCCTCCGCACCGGCCAGTTGAATTCGTCATCGATCTTGAGCCTGGCACGGAACCTGTTTGCAAACGTCCTTACAAGCTTGGACCTGAAGAGTTGAAAGAGCTGAAGAAACAACTCGATATTCAAGAGCGTATGGGTCTCATCCGACCAAGTTCTTCTCCATGGGGTTGTGGTGTTCTTTTTGTGAAGAAGCACTACAAAAAATACACTTCCATGATGATACGTGTTTGTCACAATAGGTCGCTTTTTTTGTCATGCATGTACATCCATGACAAATTTATGACAGAATCAAGATAGTCATACCTGTGTTGTCATAGAAGTGTTCCATGACATTACCAAAATTATCAACACGGAAGTGTCCACTTCCATGACGATAAATCGCGCATCACATAAGTGCTTTTGTCAAGGGTGACCGACACGTGGCATCCACCGTAACGGAACGCCGTTAAGCTATCGGGTTGGGTTTTGGATCCGATAACCCATTAACAACCCCGACCAATGGGGATTTTCCACGTGTAAAATCATCATTGGCTAGAGGAAACATGTGTCGGCTCATCGTCGTGACAGATGTCATCCACTCACTGGACAGAAGGCGCCTATGATACGTCGACACGTGGTACGACCCAACAAGTTTAAATGGGCCGGCCCAGCTAAAGGCCCACAAGATTTTGCGGACCATAATGGGCCGGCCCAGCTAAAGGCCCACGAGATTTTGCGGACCATAATGGGCTGGACCAGCTAAAGGCCCACAAGATTTCGCGGGCCATAATGGGCCGGCCCAGGTACAGGCCCACAAGATTTTTGTGTGTCATAATAGGCCGGCCCAGGTAAAGGCCCACAAAATTCTTGCGGATCATAATGGGTTGGCCCAGCTAAAGGCCCATGAGATTTTGCCGACATTAATGGGCCGGCCCAGCTATAGGCCCACAAGATTTTGAGGACCCTAGTAGGCCGGCCCGTTAACTGGCTGCCATGTTTTGGGCCAAATGCCGGCCCATATTTGATACGGTCTATTAATGGCCTGCCACACTCCGGCCTAATAGTGGCCCATATGAGATCCGGCCCGTTAAAAGCCTACCACGTTCTGGGCCAAATTACGGCCCAGATCAGGTCCGGCCCTTTAAGAGGTTTTGGGCCTAATTATGGCCCATATCAGATTCGGCCCGTCAACTGGACACTATGCTTTTGGGCCCACTTGCTAAAGGCCCACTTATTAATTCGGCCTGATATTAGTTTTGTCCTGTTAAGGGCCCGCTTAACATTTCGGCCCTATATTAATTTGAGCCTGTTAAAAGCCCGTCATATAGCTGGGCCTAACTACGGCCCGGTTTGCATCCGGCCTGCTCGCAGCCGATATCTGATCGGGCCAAACAAGGACCGAGACAATTTTTTGGCCTGTTAAAAGCCCGTGATTTGATTCGCACAATCATGGGCCAGCGTTCATTTCGGGCTGCTGCCGGCCCGTGAGCTGATCGGCACGTTTCAGGCCCAACCTACATCGTGATTGCATGACGGCCCGATTATGTACCGTAATTTTACGGTTTGGCCGGTTTACTGCGAAGACAGGATATATATACAGTAAAATAACTGTAGCATCGTGAATAAGAAAAAACATATACTATACAATAAAGAAATTACGGCATATTACATCCACTGGGCATCAAAGTTCGCCACTATGATAATAAAGCACAAGCAGACAACAGATTACATACACTGGGCATCAAAGATCACCACCAGTGCAAATAAACATGCCGACAAAATAATATACAAAACCGACAGCACTTTAATAGAGTTCAAGAAAGGTTAGCCCTGCTGGGGAGCTGCAGCACAAGCAGCTGAGCAAGATGATGAGACTGCGCTTGTTCAACACTTATATCTTCCTCACTCTGAAAGATAAACAAGCAGACAGATGACAGGTTTTGCACATAAAAGTATCAGTGCTGACAATTCATCACATTTCTTACTAACGAATAAAGTGGCATAGTTTAAATTTGCATTAACACAATATGGTATTGTTCAGGTCAAGACATGGCAGGAAATGACATTGTGAAGGAGTTGGCAGCTTCACGACACCACTGGATTATAGATCAAGAACTCATAAGTATCAATGGTTAGTGTGCTGTCAATTTATACCATTTCAGATTGGCAAATAAAGAGACGGTTTAAATAATAGTAGAATGATATGACATTTTTCATAGTCAAGACATTGCAGAATATGACATTGTGCTGTAGTGGGTAGGTTCACCACACCACTGGATTACAGATGAAGAACAGAAGAATACATGCAGTGCAAAAGAAGATCACTTGCTATGTATAGTTTAATTTACATGGTATGAAGAAGGAACTTGGTTGTACAACTGAAAACTTAAATTGAGAAAGGATGAACTTTTGTTTATGAACTACATATAATAAACTTTAAACAAGCAATTTGATGCAAACACCAAAAATAAACAGCTATTGCAGTCATGCCTAACCAAATATATACAACAAAGTTTGAAGGCTTGAGATGGACAAACTTACATTATTGGTGAAGACAGGCTCTATAAAGGCCTTGTCCATGCTGATGGGGGGGGGGCAATTCAAGAAGTTTACCACAGAATCTTCTTCAAAAGCATTGCCTTTATTCTACATTTTGTTAAGAGTAAATATAGATGTAATAATATACGAAAAATGGAGAATATTTAAGATAAGATGAAGAGTGATGCTACATAACCAAGTAGCTATAAATGTAAGTGCAGCGATACAGGCAAAAGGTACAGCTAAGAGCAATGCACAGCTAAACTTCTTCAGTACCAACCTTATGGTAAGAGTAAATATAGATCTGATGTGTAGAAAATGGAGGGCAAAGGAAAATAAGCTGCAGAGTGATGGTACATGAACAACTACCTATCATTATAAGTACACTGATAAAGGACAGCATGTACTTACAAGAACAATGCAGAGCTAAAAAAACATTGGCATTGGATATATTCTACACTAATGTAACCATTCATACAGATCAAATAATTTGGAGCAAATAATTGATAAGCAAGCTATCATGCATACTGCTGTGACATAATGAACCAGTATGTGTGCAAGTACAGTGATACAGGACAACATGTACTAACAAGAGCAAAGCAGCGGGCATCATATTTGAGATATCCTGTCGTTCTTGTCAAACCGGAATTCTTCTTCGAGTAGATTTCCCGCAAGAAATATCCGTAAGGCACATGCGGAAAAGTAGAAGTTCAAATTGTCATGTAATTTCATAGATAGTACCTCATCCTGGGAATGAGACCAGTGCATAAAAAGGTTTTTCCATTCAATGTCTTCTAAATTTAGCACAGGAGACTTCACCAGGAATTCGTTTATAGACTTGCCATCAAAGTGTGATTTCCTCAGGTAACACCGATACTGCTGCAATGCTTCCTTGAAAAGCACAAGCAAGCTTTGCTCATCATGACTATCCAGATTGACCCTCGCCTAGTTACAACAATGTAATGTAAATCATTGATGTGTTCAATCAGTAGAAAACAGGAAAATAATAGCCATGAATAATAGCACTTACACGTAAGTTGGACAGGAAGATGTGAAATTGGTGTTTGTCTTCACAATAATCTTCCCATGATGGGAATATATGCACGTAGTCCCTAACAACATTGAAAGCATTGTCTTTTAAACTGAGAATAAATGGAATGGGGTTCCAATCTGCAGGAATTGGCCGTCTCTGCAGTTGGGATAGGTCTTCGACCGGTGGACTTGCTGTACTTTTTGCTGGAGTGGGATTTTTCTGTGGTACAGCTGGTACTATGGCAAATGAAATCGGTATACCTTTTGCTGGAGTGCAGGTCCTATGTGGTGGGGCTAGTGGTGTGGCCAGTGAAGTATGGGTACAGTCTGCTGGAGTCGGTCCTACGTTTTGTGTCACTGGTTGTACAGCCAATATAAGTGGGGTGCTATCTGATTTCTCCGGCACCACCATGTTTTTCAAGGACTTTGCTGGTGCTCCTCCAGGTTCAGCAATCACCCTCTTCCTTTTTGATGTCTGATGCACAAGAACATCATTTGAGTGAAAAAACATGTTATGATGACAGATGGAATATGTATTGATAATGGATGGGCATGGCATCTCGACATATATGATGAGTAAACTAAGCAGATGGCGGTGCAACAAAGTAGAAGAAATGCAAGACAATATATGCAAGATACCCGCAATCAATAAAACATTGTCAAATTAGAACATGCACCTTGATGGGTGAACAGGACAGGCCATCTGCCTTTGACTCCTCGAGGTTAGAATAGTCATTAGGATGATATTCTAAACAAGAATCAACAGGTGGGGAGCGTATGAGTTTCATTGCATCCAGAATGGCACTCAATGCCTTGGTGCCAATTTTGTAAGTCATTGCAATGTTTAGCTTGAAGAGTGGACTGCTGCTAGTGCGACACAAAGCAGCTACACAGATCATAGTGTAGATATAACGGGAAAACCTTAAGCATCAGAGTAAAATCAGCAAAGTGGAACTTGCTGGAATATATGTGCTAGTATTGTTGGTATGGCTAGAAAGGCTTCGGATACCAGCTCTCTTCAAGTGAAGGTGCGGTACTGTTAATATCAATGTAACTCTCAAAGGCGACACAACTCCCCGCATTTCCTTGCTATTCTTATAGGATTCAAGTGGGCAGGCCACTACAAATCCTATCCCTATGTTTACAAGATCCTACGAATCAAAGAGGCTCAAAGTGTCCATCACAACCGACCGTATAGACCTATACACTGCAAATGTCCCTGCTCATCTTCAGTACAAGGAACATACTGTACTACTATCATACTCCCTCCGTTCCAAAATATAAGTCTTGGTAGAGATTTCCACTATGGATCACATACAGATGTATCCAGATACATTTTAGAGTGTAGATTCACTCATTTTGCTCCATATGTAGTCCATGGTGGAATCTATACAAAGACTTGTATTTAGGAACGGAGAGAGTACATATTAAAGAAGAACGAAAGAGGAACATGGTAAAGAAGAGCAAGCAGATTTTGGATAATAAAATGTTGGTTGCGCAGTGCCCACACATGATGAACCAGAGCGCATTAAGAATGCAACTCCTAGCTGTCTCTCGACCATTTCAGGCGGTTGGATGAAGATCCTACGTCTCCTAACCCTTCTTCTTCCTTGTCTCTGATTCTTCCCATACAGAACACCGCACGGGCCGCCGGCCGGACAACCGCCCCCACCGCCTGTCTTCCTCCGCCACCCCCACCCCCACCCCAACCCCCACCCGCGTCGAGTTTTCTTCGTTCGGCGAGGCCCCACAACCACCCGAGCCCCTTCAATTGCACCGGCGAACTCCGGCGATCTCTGAAAAATTGACTGGCCCAATTTTGAAATTTAGTCTACTGTGATT